>NC_132785.1:69842618-69897618 GCF_048418805.1 Vulpes vulpes
CATTAGTAACAGAGCTTGGTCTTGTAGGACTTCTGACAAAATATTCTCCTATTTATATATTAAAGACATGAGGTTTCCATGATGCTGTAACTCTTAAAAATATGTTTGCTTTTAGCACACAAAAATAGAAATTTCATTTTCAGTGATTCTTATCATAGTGTCATTCTCGAATGAACTCGTGTCATTCTATAGGTCAAAGACAGTGGCCCAGAAATAGGCTCATATCTATTAGAAACTAAAGAGCTGCAGATTTCTACATTTTCTGCTCTAACCTTGACCTTATGGAGCATTAGCTCATTTTAAAAAGACCATCTTTGCCTGATACAGATGATAGTGGCCCTGAGTAGATTAGCCCCTGCCCTAGAAACCCTTAATTCTGTTTTCTATTAGAGACATATCCCCAACATCATTGCTGTCATTTTACAGGTGATTTTAATAGCTGAAATTTTAAGGTTTTTTTTTTTTAATTTATTTGTTGTTGTTGTTCTATCTTTCCCCTCCTCCTTCTAGCCCCAGCTCCAGTCAGAGAATTCTATTCCTGTAAGTCACTTATGTTTATTTCCCTGAAGAGCAGGATGATTCTAAGCAATGTAAGTCCCAGTTGCTAGAATGTTCTGACCTACACTAAAAACTGAAGTCATTCCCAAACTCATTTTTTTCTTCCTGTTTTGTCAGTACAGTTGGTGAATAGATGGATTATAATGGATAATATTTGGGCAAAACCTCAAAATATTATTAAATTATATTTAAAAGGGGTGAGACTGGCAAAGGCCCCTAATTAATTCGCAATCCTCTTGTTATTGGCAGCAAAATATCAAAAACTTTAATTTTTCCATTCCCTAGAAAAAAACACTTTGTTTATTGACCACAGTGTAGCCTCTGTGAGATAATGTCCACTTAGCTAATGCAAGGAGTTTGCATGTTATTCTGGGTTATTTAATACTATGCATTTGTCTTCAGGATATTTTTTCAGCTAAATTAGTATCAAAGCTGTTATCAGACAGTGGTTTTCTAACCAAATTTTCTTTCTATAAAATACAGCTTAAAATTCCATCTATCTTAAAAGCTTTGAAAGACTGAGACTCAACATTTTATTAGCAAGAATTGAAATGTAACATGGTAGAATTTTTATTCAGGAAAAGCCCTATTTCTGAGTTTGTTCTGAATGTTTTTAAGAGAAGGGTGATTTCACTGATCTCTCTTGTCCCATAAACTGAGGTATGAGATTTTGCTGTAGTCTGAACCCAAATAACTAACTCCATTTCAGTTCTGGTATCTCAAACCATCTGCTGCTAAATATGAGTCCACTTAAAAAATTCAAGTAAAAAAAGCCAATATAGTAATATTTTGAAAACATTTAGCATCATTTACTAAAAATGTGGATGAGGGAGCAAAAATACTTGAAGAATGTATTGAAAAGCAACGCATCTGTTTAATGGCTCTTTCACGAATCCCCATCAGTTTGGCATTGTAGAGAAAATCGCTACTAACAGCAGTTCTGCATGTATTAACATTTTGCCCTTTTTCCAGCAATGTTTGCTCACTGTAGCTCTACAATGGGGTAATAATAATGCTTATCTTATGGAATATTTTTCTTTTACTTCTCAAAGAAATGTATGTATTCAGCTATAAATATGTAAATATGTGTATTCTAATCATAGACATAAAATATACACACACGTATACAAAAATAAATATCTATACATACATACATGAATACAGAAATTTAACTAACCATAAATTTAACTTGCTCTCTAGATGTTGATGGGTGTTAACAATTCTTGCCATTACCTTCCATTAAGGTATTTCTTTGAGATTCAGGATTATTATTATCATTACTTTTTGGTACTGCCTTACTGCCAATTTTAACAACTGATTCATTAGCCATTAGTAGGAATCTAGATATTTTGAGGTTCTATTGTCTTCTAACATCTCCACTTTTACAAATGTGTCATAGAAGTGGTACAATTAGTGCTGCACTTAATTGGAGCACATCTTTTCAATTGTTTGTGAAATCTTGGAATCCCTTGCTCCATATTTCCTAACACATGATATTGCCAAATATTTGGATCTATTAGGATTGATAAATAGGATTCACTTTATGATTGAAGAGGGGGAGGAAAGGAGCAAATATACAGAGGAAATAAAATAGCATGCCTCCATAAATTAATTTTGCTTTTTGACATTCTTAGAGTTGCCTTTGTTCTGTTCAATGCTAATTTTTATTATACTGAGCTCGCAGAAATAGGCATCTCAGAATCAGTGCTTAATGCATTTCATCCTTTTGACACTTTTAGGGAAAAATGCAGTTTTGAAACTATCTCCTACCTCTTCGTTTCCTAATCTTATTCACCGCACACTCCCCGCCCCGTCCCCTAAATACGACCAAATATTGACTGACAGCTTGAAAGTGCTAATCGACTCATTCCCAATCATATGTGTTCAATATGTTGGCTTTAAAAAAAAATTAGGAGCCCAAATCTTTCATCTAATATCATCGCTCAATAGACAGACAGAATTTTAACTAGAGCAAATTCAAGTACAGCTTTCAGACCAGCCAAACCCAGGAGACAGGCAGGAGGTCTGCCCTTCCCCAGCCGTTCTTCTGTCTGCATTAGCCGTTCTTGCTCAGGCTCCATCGACCTGTCAGAGCCATCACAGTGATTGACTGCCCCGGCAGATGTGCTGCTATAACAGGTAACTTGATCATCCAGACCCATCTGTCTCTAAGTCCTCTTCAATTCACACTTTGAAAAATATTAGAGGTTGGGAGGGGTTGGATTCTTTGTTGTGATTAAAAAAAAAAAAAGTAGGCTATCTGTATTTCACAAAAGGTTATCCTCTAGCAAGTGAATGGAAATATATAGTATTTGAGCTCTTTAGTGAGATGAGCTGCTTCCAGGGCATATTACTATCCACATTTTAAATGGGCCAATGAGATGTGAGAGAATTTGCAAATCTGATTTCCAAAACAAAATCCAAAGTTAAGGACCAGTTTTAAAGAACAACCATGGTAATAATAGAATGATGTTTCAAAGATAACAGTTTCTGGGCGAGTGAGACAGATGGGCTGTTTGCGTAGAGGGAAAGGAGGGGAACCTCATACGATGGGGGCAGTCCCGTGTCTTCTATTCAGTGCCCACAGCCTGGCAAATGTTGTGACATCATTAAGCTGAATTGCTGATTTCAGATGGGTCTGGAACAAGAATGGGCAGGGGTAACTCAAGCTTCATGCTGAAATGTAGTTAACTAATTTCCTAGTGTCACTATTTCTGATAATTACTTTTCACCAAAATATTTTGCTGTGCTTGTGTGCAGAGGATTTCATTCTACAAGTCAACACCCCAAGTGTGGAGCTGTTCAGGATCTATCAACAGCTTCTATTAAGAGAGAATATAATCCTGGTGAGATCAGAGGCTAACGTTTTCTGTTTCTCAGTAAAGTCTATTGCCTACTCACTATCGAGGGATGAACACTGGCTGAGCATGACGTGGCTCAACATCTAAGGGAAAGCAACAGAGTGAAGCAAACAAAACAAGGTAAAATGAATAACGAATAACAAGAAAGCGACAGAACTCAATTTCTTTTTCCAAATGAGAGGAATAAAAATATGCTGAGTATGCAGTG
Organism: Vulpes vulpes; assembly: GCF_048418805.1. Classification (NCBI taxonomy): domain Eukaryota; kingdom Metazoa; phylum Chordata; class Mammalia; order Carnivora; family Canidae; genus Vulpes; species Vulpes vulpes. Next base: position 69,846,246 of record NC_132785.1, read on the forward strand.
ATACTTGTAGAACCTGAAGAAATAAATGAACATGGAGAAAGACATAGACAAAGGTATCCATTTCTTCACAGAGCTCCTCTGCAGTTCTTTCATAGGCTAGTCCACAACCACACAGTTTGCCTTGGTACTAGAATATGCCAATATTCATACTGCTTCTCCGATCAAAATCAGATAATAAATACATTCCCCAAAGCTCTCTTTCTTGGCTAGGGATATAGATTGTGTTCTGGTCATAGTTTGCCACTTGAATAGCCAGACTCCATGGTTTGATGGAAATGAACATACTTTTTTCCTTTCGGACGAGAAATAGAAAATATAGCATTTTATTATTTTAAATTAACAGTAACTTTTCTTTCCCCTCCCTCCCTTGAGGGAGTTCAATTTTGCCATCGATATTGCTTCAAGAGGCAGTGAGCGGCAAGCAGTTGCTTGGGTTTAGTAAACCTATTTATTGCATGCTTCAAAGAGTTATTTACCACATAAAGCTTTAGCTGACTAATTCAGTTAGCAGTACTCACTCTTCTCCTCCATTCCTCAATTCCAACCCCAAGTGAAAAAAAAGTCATATATTTGAAACACAAATCTGTCCAAAATTTAATATGAGCTGAGAACACGATGACATAATTAAAAAAAAATCAACAATGTCCTCACGAAGTTATATTTAAGAGAGTTTACCATTTTTATAATAAAAAAAGTTAAATAAAGGGGAAGTGATCACTATTTTAGCAGTGTTTGTCGTTGCATACTGTGCAATTATTCGCTCTGAAGTCCTTTTAGACGAAATGGTATTTGCAAGCCATAGAGATCTTCAGTACTTGCGTGCCATGAAATCAGATCTGTAAGTATTCCTGATATGGAACAAGAGATTCTTTTTTAAACTCTTGCATTTTCATCTACTTCACATCATATAACTCACATTCTTAAAAAACGACTGAAGATTTTTCTTATTTCCATGTGGTTCCTGCTTTCTAAATTCTGTTGCTTGTTTTCTCCTTGGAGTTCTAAATGTTGCTTTAACATCTTTAGGTGTGATATAGATAGATTTAGAGTGATGTAGTTAGCAAGTCTCAAGCTGCAGCTTTTAAATACATTTGAAAACCTTCTTCTGAAGGAAAACAAGACACTCTTATGGGAAAGTTACACTTTATTTTGGAGGCATCTCCTGCAACTTTTCTTTCCAAAGATGCTGAATCTACTATGACTATTATTAACACGTGTGTGTAATTAATCCTCTATTGCTCAAGCTTTTTCGCATACAACTAATCAAGGCTAGTCTATTCTTTGGACAGCAGAAATACTAAATTTTTTAAAGAGGGACTAAGGTCTATTTTCCAAATTAGATTCAGTTGAATGTTTGAGAGAGTGCCCCTTTACATCGGTTTACACCATATGATGTGTCGATCCTCTTGGGCACAATTTGCCTCTCTGTGCTCTATCATGGAACTATATCGTCCTGCGTTCATCTCAACCCTGCCCTTGAAACTTTTTTTTAACTAATTATAGCCATAGAAAGAGTTCAGTGTAAATATGGTTTTAGCAGTTTATAACAAGAAAAGTGGTTTCCACTTACTTTAAATTCAAGTTCTGTATATTCAATTACTGTTAGCAAGCACTCCACCTACTGGCTGACGTGGTGCCAAGCAAGCAGACCCAGCATCGGAAGCGAATCGGCAGTAAAAGAAAGATATTTTCAACTCCGCCGACATGAAAAGGATTTCAACTTCCAGACTGTCAACCAGGATCAAGCATGACTCTGACTTGCTGCTCACCAGGGTTAGGACGATTCTTGGTACTGTCTAGACCAAGTGACAACTTAATTGTGAAGAAGATTCTCAGTAACAATGTGGTGTAGGAGGGTAGGATGGCTCAAGGAGAGGTGGATTTTGGTAAATAGGACAAAGAAGGAATCATATTCCAGAGCCTCAAGATGCCTTGTATGCCTATTTAGAGCGAATGCACATGCACACAAGCAGAGGTACAAAAAGCATTTTTTGTTTAAAAAAGAATTCTTAAAGGAAACGGGAGTTTTTAAAATGAGTCAGGATCACAAACATTGCATATGGCTGCTTCTTGTCCACCTGGATGTCAAATTAAAAAAAAATGTAACATTGCAGTGGCAAGAGTAAAATAAATGCTTGGAAAATTCCTTTAATCATTGCCCCCACCTCTGTGAACTTTTCAGCTTAGTAGTCTTGGTAATGAATAATTATATGACAGAGAGAGAGATTAATTTTAGGCATTAACAGTGAAATCAAGAGAAATTGAACCAGCTCTGTTCCACAATGTCAACATAAGGTATAAATCATAACTTTCTGCTACCCTAACCCACTCACCCGCCACTACCCATCTTGACATCTTTTTTTTTTAAGTACAGCTTCCTATGTAATTATTGCCACTGTGCCCATGTTATGGTATGTTGGGATATGGCAATAAACAATATGGCAATTAATGTGAAATAATACAAGAGCAAATCAAGGCACAAGGGCTAGATATAGAGGCAAAGCAGCAGGAACATTGAAAATAACCTTAATGGGCTGTTGATGTGGAAATACCTTTCCCAATATTGTCTCAGGGTGTTACTGTGAGCAGAGCTGGAAAAAAAAAGAAATGCTAAAGGGAGAATGTCGAACTCTACAAAAGGTTTCTTGGGGTCAACTGCATTTTATCGCCAACTTTCCATTTCCTTCGGGATTAATGAAGGATCATCATATGCTTTCAATACCACACGGGAAGGTCTCCTGACTCCAGAAACTCTCATAGTTTGCAGCTCAGCCAGGATACAATATGGCACTAAGTAATAGAACCTATTCTGGGTTGATGAATACTTGTGCACTGATACTGGAATAGCTTTATAACTGCTATAGTAAGAGCCCAGTAAACTGCATCCCAGATGCATGAATTTTTCTTTTGGCTTTGCAAAGGAAGTGTTCACAGCTAAGGGGCGGGGAGGGGGGATCAGTTCCATTAAGCATTTACCCTGCAAAACAGAGATTGTGGAATCTTAGCACATGACGACACAACAAAATTTACCTGACCCTTCCAAGCTAAGGAAAACAAGACAGAAGGTCCTCTCATGAGGCTGTATCATATATATGTTCTGAGGCTGTGCTGCCCATATGTTCAATAGGACTGTTGAATCTCAAAGTTATAATAATTTGCAACGAGGTGCCAGAACCAATTATTAAATATCATATGATCCAACAGAGATGAAATAAAAATATACAGGGTCGATTTTACTGGCTTTGACTATTATAAGGCATTTAAAGTACTTTGAATTTACAGTGTAACTTGAGGGTTGTATTAACGACTTCCTTATGCTAGAATTTTGTTCCCAGCTGAATATCATAAGCTAAATGCAGATGGCATACTTTTCCAAGGACAAAGGGAGTCTTGGCCTTATCCTTTCTTTTTGATTTGTATATCAACTCATGAAAAGGAGATAGGCTATTATGATATCTTCTACTAATGTAAACCTTTATTCAAAAGCGCAAATGACAGCCAAAAGTACAATTCAAGTGAGAAAAAAGGTAGTTGGGATAGTATCACAGAATGATACAATCTCAGCCAAATCGCTGTCTATGGTGTAGAAAAAGGAGCCTCTTAGTGTTCAGTATAAACGGATATAATGTATTTACCATGACATCTCTACAACACAAATGAGTAAATGTCTTAAATACTGAGTCTGATCTCAAAGCCAAGGTCAGTTCTCTCTACCTGATGGCTGAGGTTCTACCCTTAGTGAAATCAAAGGCGTGTGGATCAGCGGTTTACCTCCAGCAAAGCAAGTCATACAGAAGACCAAGGGGCCTCCTGGGCTCCTTCTGCTGTTATTTCAGGAGTACTAGTAAGGTTTCAGTCAAGTCCTCAGAATCAAAAGAAGACTGCTGGACCTCAGTAACTTATTGTCAGAACAAAACCATCTCTCTGAATGGATTTTCTTGAGAATCAAAGTTGAAAGGCGAGCTCCTGTAGTTTTATGGGAAAGAGAATATTTACGGCCTCTTCTTCAATCTCAGCATAGTGTGTCTGCACAGTCCTCTGTGTGATCACCTTGGGAGATTACGTACTGCCTTCCGCAGTCACTGGAGCACTGCAAGCATAGGACCATGTTTGTCTATGTATGTTTACAGCACCTGTCAGTTGATACATGCGAAACAAGAAGAGTAGTGTAAACTGATCCCCCCCCCCTTTGCTGAATTTTTAATGCAGTTCACCAGAAAGAAAAGCACAAACATTCTACTTTTCCAATGCTTGTCTTCCAAGCCCTCTTCTAATATTCTCTGGGGAGAGATGGCTTTCGATCTTGGTCAAAGCAAGTACCCATTTACTTCAGAATCTTCACTCTCTTGTCTTGGCTTCCTTCCTGTCTCCTAAAATGAAATTTATTTTATTTTAGCCACCTCTGAGCAGACTTGTGTGTATATATTTTCAGATAAATTGGATTGTCCATATGGATTTTTAAATCAGTTTTCGGATCAAGTTCAGAAATATGTAAACTGTTGTGTTGTTGGACCAGGCAGGACTAGAACATATCTCTCAGATGAAGAACACCCAATACTATAAAGTGATCTTTAAATGAGAAAACTAGAGTGTAAGTCAATTAAAGTGACCAATAATGGGAAAACAAGTACCCATTCCAAGAGCAATTGTCAGACATTTAACCCAAGGAAAGTTGCATTATACATTTTTATTAAATTGAGGCTATATTCACACTTATTGTGGCTTGAAATGTGAGCCAATATTTTCTATCTTTGGTTTCCTTGCTTTAAGATCTCTTAATGTGCATAAGATGTAATTCATAATATCATATGACTGTTTTAAGTTTGCAAGTTACTGTCTCCAAAGTTATAATTTAATTTAAATCAATAAATGCCCATTAAACTACTGTGCCCTCTCATAAAACAGTATCTGACTTGAGATTAATGTAGCAAGACCCTGGGATTCCTAAAACCTCGATTCTTTGTATTTAACCTTATTTACAACATAACACATCCAATTTTTAAAGAGCACTATCATTTAGCACAATATAAAGTATTAGCTTTCAAAGATGCATGCAATCCAATTTAAAAGCTCAGACCTGCTGTTTTTCAATAATCTTTGTAACAAGGGAAAGAGACAAAGATTAAGGTCCTAGTAACAAAAACAAAAAACATAAACACCCCACAATTATGCCTACTCAAATCCTTCCTGAAAGATCTGCAAAAATGATATTAGTAACTCTAAAAATAGTTTGTTGAAAATCTGCAAACTGATGGATCTTAGGGAGAGGAAAAAGAGAAAACGTCCCTAAATTTAAAAGGCATAATAGAATTGGTGAATAAGATCTCTACTTGCTTTCCAAATGGAGGTCTTCACAGTGAGAGGAAAGATAATGCCACATACCAACAGTAACAACAACAACAAAAGAAAAAAGAGAGAAAGAAAGAAAAAGTAAAGGAAAGGGAAGAGAAAAAAATAGAAGAAAAACAAGAGAAAATGTATTAAAACTCTTGGCTGAACAATTGCACTAATGTCACTGGGGAAATGTTAAACTCCAAAGTGACAGCTTGAAAACTGCAACGTGTCTATATGTTAATTTCTTAAGATCTGATGGTATTCAAGTTTTGCTCTGGGCCACTCAGAAGGGTGTGACTTCCTTGCAAGCTATCAGTTTCATTTCTCCTGTCAGGTAATCCCCCATGAATGAAAAAATTTGGAAATGTGAAAAAGGTTAGGAGAAAACATAGAATGTCAGGTAGTCTTGCCATGTCATGCCATTCTGTTTATCAATAATAATCAGTACTTAGCCCCATAGTAAACACCGGGCTAAGCACTTTCAGTATACTATCTCATTAAATTCTCTCATTATTCTTGGGAGGTATTTTTCTGCCCATTTCTCGTATGAGGTGGTAAAACATAGGAAGGATAAACGAGTTGCTGCAGGCCAGGGAAGGAGTAATGGCATAGAGATCCTTATCTCTAATGTACAATTCAAGTGAGAAAAAAGGTAATTGTGATAGTATCACAGAATGATACAATCTCAGCCAAATCTATTAGACAAATATCTCTAATATCCAAGTTCATGCTCAAAAATCTACTCTGTTGCTTCTTATAAATTTTACCCATTAAGAATTAACCATATAATTTTGAAATTGGAAACATCACATGCTAAATGCAGGCACATGGTTTGCTTCCCAGAAATGGGAATGAAGTCACAATAGGACCATTTGTAAAAGTTTTGAGAATAAAATGAACTAGTACCAGTATAGTATATAACACATAAATGCTATTCCAAAGTGTTAGATATTATTATTGCTGGCAAAGCCTTGTCAAATGATACAGGCTTCAATTTATAGAGTTCATGTAATGAAAATCAGTTCAAGAGAAAGATACAATGACCAGGAAGGGGAAAAGTGTTGAATGATGCTACCCCAAGTCCCCTCATTTTATCTCCCACACTTTCATCCTTGAACTCAAGAGGACCATGTCATCATGTGATGTGATTCATCCTGGATTGGTTGATTGTGTTGGAAGACAGAAAACAATACCTCATTTTACTTCAACCAATATCACACTCACAGAGAACTTGAAGCACAATCTTTTCAATAAAGCATTAAATTCAAGAACGACAGACAAGAAGGATTTGTGATCTGCTGAGGTTGCTTTTCTTTTTTCTTTAAGTGGAGAATAGTTGGTCTCTGTTTGGGTGCCTTCACTATCAATCATGAAATTATCTAACTCTACTTCCTATCTAACTCTACTTCCCCCAGTTTGTGTCTCATCACTACCATCCAGAATGGGCATAAGTATTTGTTTTAAATTAAATCTATGGCAAAAAAATGACTTAAGTTTAATTAAAATAATCATGGAAATGACTGTCTCACTCAGGTAAAGTAGAAGTGAATAAGGTTTTGTTTTGTTTTGTTTTGTTTTGTTTTAATTTGGGTAAAAGGGAATTAGGATCCTAGGTTTAACAAATAATAAAGAAACACTCGATTTTATAATAAATGATACTGAAAGACATCTGGTAAGGCAAGGAAGAGATGAGATGACTGATAGTTTCAAATAACTTAAATGTTTAAACTTGCTGATCTGTTTTGAACACTCATTTGTCTCCTTAACATTCAACACTTGGTCTAAAAACCTGAAACCTAAGAAGAAAAAAAAAATAAAACCCTGAAACCTGGATTCTGTTCGTTTTGGAGAAATAAGGGCTCTAAATATCTTCTAATTAGAGAAATGTTGAAACTGGCAAGTTGTGAAAACATGAATTCTAAGTGATGGAATGTTTCCAGGCCACGGAGATTAAACTGGTTGTGCCCCTGCCATGTAGTTGTTTTTGCCTCTGGGATTATGAATACTCTACTCAGTCATAGAAGAGTACAGAGACATTGAACTAGACACTCATAGAGCTTTCTATAATTTAGATAAGCAGGTATTTTCAATATTATTCAACTCACAGAAGGATTTTGGCAAACAGAATTCAGATTTTTTGAGTGAATATAATGATATTTTTGAAGTTTCAGATGTTCAGAAGAATGTTAGTCTAAGGGATAAATGTTGTTCCTAATTGAACTAAGTATATATTTATGACTTGAAGAGTTTGACTTTGGAATTTCCAAGGTTCAAATAAGGTTCATTTCTTCCTGTAAAAGACTAAGTGATGGCCTATGCTGTATCACTATAATTATTAGAAAATCCAAAATACCTGGTAATAGTTATCTGTCAGTGACAAGTGATACTGAGAACTTAGCTTTTTAATAATCTTTTTTTTTAAAGATTTTATTTATCCATTCATAAGAGACACACAAAGAAAGGCAGAGACATAGGCGGGAGAAGCAGGCTCCATGCAAGGAGCCCGATGTGGGACTCGATCCTGGGACCCCAGGATCACGCCCTGAGCCAAAGGCTGATATTCGACTGCTGAGCTACCCAGGTGGCCCGGTTTTTTTAATAACCTTTAAACTAGATTTTTTTTTTCACAATTGCAGAGACTATGAATTTTTTTTTTCTCCAGTTCCCTTTCCATCCCAAACAAACAATATAACCCAAGAGATGCTTTTTTGATTGTGGCCTGTGTTGGACAGTCTAAGCATCTAGACTACATTGATTTGATCAATGTAGATTAATCAGTAAGCAAAATGATTTTTGGGGAAGTGAGAATTTAGTTAATCATCAATACACTAAAACACCTTACTGACCTTAAAATACTCAAAAAATACTAACTATAGGCATAAATAATATAGATACTGTTTGTTTAGAAGATGAATTATTTAGCTCTGTGTTAGTCCATGTGAGGTGGTATAATTTCTTAGAACTTTGTTAAATGAGGACACAAATAAGCATATGCAAACAATAGTATTTGATTTATTAACAGACTAGTCATCACACAGCCAAAAAGTAAAAAATTCAGCCAATTATCTCAATTATCTCATATATAGTTGTATCAGTATCTATATTTCTATATCTATCTGTATCTTCAGATGTTTGAGACATCTAGAAATAGTTCTAGTTGCTTGGCTCTTCTTTGTTGCCAATAACTGATCAGACCAATATTAATCTAATCATTCAACAGTACTTAAGAGCTACAAGGGTAATAAAATGTGACTTCAGAAAAATATCAAAGCAAGATAGTTATTAAAATTTAGACCATATGTTTTGCCATATTAAGCTTATTTGCTTTAAAAGGTATGTCCCATATTTCTAATAGGAAAACCTACAGTATTTTAAGGAGATAACTTCATTATATACATCATTTGGTTGACTTCAGATTGACTAATTAATAAACTGCTTGACAATATGCATTAGAAATAAAGATTGAGTCAATATTTATTCCTTATACTCAAGTCCTACATGCTCATTTATTATGAGAACATATACATAGGCACACATGCACACTGGTGCCTAGCTTAGGGTCTGGCACTTGATTGGCATTCAATGTATACTGTCTGAATTAATAAATGGAGGCATGTAGTTATATAACTAAATGTGTCCTTATTTCTGAAATGTATAAGCAATTTTTTTAACCTGAGGAAGTCTTTATTTATATAACAATTTTTTTTTTGTATAACTAATTTTTAACTAAAGTTGCTTTTTTGACTTTAACCATCTCACACATGGTTGAATTATTATGGACCATTAGAATATAAAGTATGACTATAATGATTTCTCATTTTTAATAATTAATTTTATTGATAAAATATTATATGTACTTTCATACAGAGAACCAACATGGCATTTTATTTGTTAATAAAAAAATTGGAAAACGTGTTCTTATTCCCTATTCCCTGACTCTAAAACTAGTCTGATGCTCTGGCAGATTGAATTGCCTTACTGTTAATTTGGGTTACATAAGAGGTAATCAATATATTTTAATTCCAAAGACTGGGTTCCCTGAAAAAAATCAATAAGAAATATCATTTTCAATGCCATTTAATTTACATGATTTGACTATCCAGCTATTCTACAGTTAAGTTTTGTTTTTATTCAATGGGTTGAATGCTGTGTTTTGTTTTCAACAGATGTGACTTTGAGTGCACTGGAGAACAATTTATGCATTTGGCTTAGAATTTTAAATGAACATACCATCTAATGATTTGCCCAGTATAAGCAGTCACTTTAAGAACTAGTACTGAAAGCAAGAAAAATTACTTAAAGGATCAGTTACATCTAAAATGATGAAATCAATAACAATATTTTCTGTGGGATTCTTTCTCTCTGATAAGCAAAATCTTTGCTTAAAAGCTGCATTAAAATTTAATCACAATCTGTGTGCTTTAGCAATTGATAATTTCTGGACAGCTGTCTTCTGCTTTGTTTAAGTCTTGTGTTCCTTCTGTTTAAGTTATGCCTTTTAATAGCTGGATTAAGTACATTTTGTTTTAAAATATATTGTTAGAATATGATCATATTTTATCATCTTCCAACAGTGGTATGTGGTTTTGTATTCCTTTGCAGCAATGTTGAAACTCAGGTCAAGGCCTCCACCTCATGGGTGGAGACTACTGGAAACTTACATTAGATCTACCAGTCTTTGACCTTAATTTTTTTTTCTCTGAATTCTATGTGAGTAAATAACAATTCATACCAGTAATTTTTAGCTTTAGACTATGAGCTGGAATCACCTCTAATTTATCTTTGTTTACCTAGTTCCTAATATTTTGCCACATATTGAATAATGAAAATATGTGTTCAAGGATTTACTAGGGAATGCTTAAAGATATTTTCTTATATACTTTTAAAATTTCCTTAGAAGTGATCTCCAAGAACTACCTCAGCTATAGCAATTGAATGTATATGTGTACTGACATCTTCAATCTTTAAAGGGATAGATGATCACTTTTTAAGTATCAGTACTTCATCAGTTAGCACAGATTATGTAACAGCCAGTTCAGCAGTTATTGCTATTTCACAGTTCCCCTCTCTGTGTGTTTCAAAGGAAGAGAATAAAGAAAGATGATCTTTCTAAGTACTTCCTCTGATTACATGCCTACTCTCTAATCACCTAACACAACTGCCTGAACTTAGAGTGATAATGTCATATTTATTAGAGGATGACTATTTAAAAGAATCAATATGTTCGATGTTAGGCTATGCGTTAAGTTTTGAAGGCAAAAAAGCAGACACAGTGGTCAGATTATAGTTTCTTGTGGTAAAATAGTTTTTATTATGTTATTTTAACGTACTCAACTAAATCAATAAGGTTAACTGCATATGCCAGTATTAGAATCAATAAAATTTGTACCTTTTCAATAGTATCATTTACGTGCTGGTATTTACTTTTATCTTTGCATCAGATGCTAATTAATTAAATACTTCTGCTGAAACTAATAAATAAGTAATAATTAGATAAACACATTGCAAAAACATAATTCGAAAGAAGCAGATTGAAGTGGCTAGGGAATATAAGTAGCCATATAGTATGTCAATTAAGAGAAAAACTGAAATATTCCAAATATGTCCACAATATGTCCAAATATGTCTGCAATATGTCCAAATATATGCACAATATTGCAAAATTTAAAATAGTGCATATTTTAACATATATAGAAAATGTAACATGGACCTTTAGGGTAGTTATCTGAAAATAAAAGATTATTGGTAATGTTGATTTGAAAGTACAATTTATATAAAATTTAATCTGTAAGTCAAAACATGTTCTTTAGATAACCTAATTCTTGATATGTATAAATTATGTAAGACAGGTGAATCATTCAACCGTAAGTGGGCACCTTATTCCCTTGAATAAAATTGCTCCTTGGGGTCGGGGGCCAGTGAAGTATTTGTCTTAAAATGCTGTAGCAGGTTATGTTTGCAATATGCCTCACTTTTAACATTGTATCACAAAGAAATTTACAGATGGGATAAAGTAATTTAAGGATGTTCTGTTAGAAAGCATACAGCAAATGAAGACTTGAGAGTGTAATCTCCATAAATTACTAGTGCTAGGGTTCTTTTCATCTTTATTTTCTCATCATCATTTTTTTAGGGTTCTATATTCTAGTGTGTTATGTTTAAATGTTCAGGCACTAAAACTGCTTTTGCAAAATAACCCTAGAAAACCATAAAAATTGCAAATCCTTCCAGGGAATTAATCTGAAGTAAAATCGTTTTAACATGCTTTCTTTTCCCCCAGTAATTTTCAGAAGCATTTTTTCTAAGATCAAATTTTGACACTATCCTTTTTTTTTTTCACACTATGATGTGACTCCTCCTATTATTAAACTTTATGGTTTGAAAAGTCTTCCTTATTTTACTGCCTCCAACATATTAGGTTACTTTTTAAAGAAAAGGTGAACGTATTAGCATTACATAAAATGCTAAAGTGACAAAGAGTTAAACTAAGAATTTTAGATGAATACACTAGCAGTTTGCCATTCTGACAGCAAAAGCCAAGCTAGTGCTTTAAAAAAATGCAAGTTTGAAAAATGCAAATGGTGTTATCCAAATATGCAACCATATGTCCATAATACACACATTTTTGGGGGAAAAATTTGTAAAGATTTCTATCACAGCATTGTATCTCAAAATGGAGGGTTTTTAAAAATATATATATAGTGTTCTCCAGATGATGGTAAGATATTGAAATTATCTTTCAAAATCTCCTATACACATGATAGTGAAAAATTCATTATTTTTCGGTTTACATGGAAATCTGGCTCTGTTTTAATATTCCACTTGGGTAGGTGCTCTAGTTTGTCTAAAAGACAGCAAAATTGTCCAAAGTATCCAGATTTTAGTCATAAAATTTTCAATTCAGACAAGTAAAGTTTAAAATACAGTCCTTTTTGATAAATTAGCAGTCCTTGAAACTCAAGGTCTAAGAGACAAGGAAAAAATATAATTAGTTTGAGTAATGTTAAGCTGTGAAATTTGGATAACCTTTAAGCAACTTTGCTCTGTTGATCACAGCATCAATAACAATAGGAGAGTGGAAGCCAAATGCAAGTGGTGAAACCTCCAACAGGAAAATATCAATTAATCTTTTTCAATAGAGTTGAAGTATGGGTAATCCTCTCATTAAATAGTTTGAACCTTTTTCTAAGTAAACAAAGGAGGGATAATGAGTGATGTGGTCTGACTTGTTTACATGGAGAATCTTCAAGAGGCTTAGCATAACCTCTCAACACAGAGGTCTTCTTAGCCACTGGCCACTAATTACCCTCTTTTAAAGGTATTTGTGTAAGCAAAGAGACTGTGTTTTCAGACTTAACATGAGAATACCATTTAAGTGCCAGTATTTTATACGTTAGCCAACATATTATGAAGTGTCAAAATCTATGGGATCCTCAGAAACAAACCAAAAATTATTTCCATTATGTATTTGAATGAATGTCCATTTTCTTACAATTCTTGTCAAAAGAGTTATTTCTATTATAAGAAATAATTTGTGTCTAACTGCTGGAGATAGAGTATAACTATTGCTTGAACTACACCATCATCAGTAGACCTCCAATCACTGAAAATTCTGTGTTGGAAAGGAGAAGAGAGGACTGGAATTAACATTTGTTATGTCATCTGCCAACCGGTTTGCCCTTGATATTTAAGCAATTTGAGAGTAAATACATTTTTCAATCTCTTGCAAACCATGGAAGTGCCATTTAAAAGCCACTTGATACCTTCAAATTTCTGTATGATATAAGCATTAAGAGTTGTTACCTATTGCTACAAATGTTTTTTGTTTGTTTGTTTTTGTTTTGCTACAAATGTCTTTAATGCACCAGGTATACATCTATAATGGATCTACAAGAAGAGAATTTTACCATGATTTTTACCCAAAGCCCACATTTCTTACCATGCTTATTCATAATGTAGTTACCTCAGTGAGCTTTTATGTGACCCTCATATATAGGAATGAAATGAGTATCAGTAACCTTAATGTTTGCAACAGCACTGTTATAATTTCTAAAAGACAGTCTGTGTAGGAAGTTAGAATTACTAAATTCATCAGCACAAAACCTTGTCATAAAGAAGAGGTCAAAATTATGAATAAGGGACAAGAGAGATGAAATTCTTAAATAATTCTAGCCCTAGTAAAAATGATTTTCATTTTTTGGCTACCTACTCTTCAATAATTCACATTGACAATGCTATTTTGATGCTTTCTTTTGATTCTGCTCTGTGAATTAAAACATGAAAAGTGGAAGGGTTTTACATGAAGAATTCGGAACAAAAAGAAATCTCTATTTTCACATCTATGATCTGTGATAGGCTGCTATTTTCTTTATGTCTGTATACTTCATTTATTTTGAAGTACAATTTCATTTTTTAATGTAACAAAGTGGCCATGTGGACATATAGTTTATACATTTATGGGTTCCTATAAATCTATAATACTCTTGAGGATAAAACTTAGAGACAAACGAATTAAAAGAAAATTGGAAGTCTACAGTTTTGTCATTAGTCGTCCAATATTTAAGTAATATCTCACTTTGGAAACAACATTAGAAGTTAGCATCAGAAATTTGTTTCTTATTCCATTTGAGTGCTTTACATGTCATATAAAGTTAAAAAACACTATATAAAATTTTTGGATGTAAATATAGCCAATTGTGAGATAGTACACAAGTTGCTTATTTGCAGATTTTTATGAATTACAGGGATTTTATTAAAATGTCTCTAAGAATCATTTTAGCTCTATGATCTATGAAATTGGTATAGATGTTTACATGGAAAAATCATGAATTCACTTACCGTTATTTTTTTTAAATGTATCCCAATAAATTCTTCACACTCTTGGTGGAAATTTTGTTATTATAAAACTTTAGAAAAAATAAATATATATGTGTGTGTGTATTATATAAAGTGTATTTCCTATAATAAAGTAGGGAAATACATATGAATAAAGATGTGACATATTCTGAATTGATAATGCAGTTACTGTGGGGGAAAAACAGAATTGCTTTTTAAGAAAACAGACATAGTAGATTTTTGCCCTTAGAACAATTTCTTCATAGTGACACAAAAAGCTCAGTGTGTGTAGGAAAACTGAGTCAAAGTTTACTTTTGTTATGCTTTGTGTGGTTGATGAAATTCCACAGCATCTAAACACAAAAAGCATCGTATTTAATAAAATCACAAACAAAATATCCTTCCTGCCCTTATGCTTGTTTATTTTCCAAGTTTCTGTTTGTTAGAGATTGTCTATTATTGGAAAATTAATTTAGAAATGCATTTACACCTACACAGTCACCAGTTGATTCCCAGATACTTGTGGAATAGCTCACTGTTGGTTAAATGAGAGGTGTGTTGGCCAATTAGCATACAGTTGAGTTTAGTTGATTTACATATTTCTGTATCTAATACTAGAAGCTATTTTCTATGCCACTCAAAATATTATTTGGTTAGATTTTATTATAGTGAGAATTATAATTATGAAATGCTATCATATAACAAATAGAAATAAAGCTTACTCTTAAATTACATTTTCTCTTAGGTATTTGAATTTCTGAGGAACTCACACAATCTCAAAGAATATCAGTAACTTTGCCTATTTGCTCTTTAAATATATAGTCCAGAATGATAAATTATTCATATAAAACAGAGAAGGTATTTGGTATACTTGTTACATGAAAGAATGAAAAATAGTGAGTTTTCATGCATGCTGTTTTATCATTGTTAGCATGACCTGAGGACCAAGCAGGGCATTTTTATCTTCTTCCTATTTATAACACAGAAGACAGCTTCACAGTCATTAGAAGAATGCTATATGTGCCAAATCCATCATCCACCCTGACATTCTTAAATACAATATTTGAACCTTATCATCATACCATGTAATATAAAACCAAAATTTTATGCCTATTCTGGTTACTTAAACCTTTATTTTTCAGAATTGAAAAAAACCCTACATTTTATTTATCATTATTAATAGGTCTGATCCTTTTAGAAAAAAATAAATTAGACCATTTACTTTGGGACAGACAATATGTTTTCCAAAATATGGTAAGAGTGTGTCAAAATCGCAGAAAATTGTTCACTGATCTGAATAAAATTATTATGATTTTTTTTACCACCATCACCATGCACACACCTACAGACCAAGTTTAGCCTCAACATCAGCCAACTTCAGTTGCCTGTAAGACAGGGAGGCTGTCATAAAGCCCTAAAGAGAAGATGGAGGGTTGGTTTGCACAGAGAAACAATCTCAGTAATTACCTCAAGAATATCAGTAGAAGCAGAGCACCAATGCTGTCCCTGATCTTACCATAACCAATCTCTTGTACATTCTTGAAAAAAAACTCAGTCTTTAGACATGATAATTACCTTAGCTTCATTATTTAAAGAAAGGGAGATCCTGAGAACTCTGGGACAAAACCCATTTAGGAAAAGCTTCTCTGCTATGATCCTCACCTCTCTGCTTTTTTACAATGAAGAGAGAAGACATTCATATTTTTTCAGCCCCTGTTCTCCTTGTTTTGAGTGAGGGGGAATGAAACATTTAAAGCAGCAGAGAAAGAAAAGTCACAAATGAATCACTAAGTGGAATAAAATCTATGCTTTAATCAAAACTTTCTGTGACTCATCGATACTTTTTTCTCCTTCACAATATACCATGGTGAAGTCACTGCCTTAGTCACTCAATCAAGGGAGAATTGAATTTGAGTTCATTTCTAAAAATGAAGTCATAAAATTTCTCTGAGTGAAAAATGACGAACTATATTAACTCAGTTTGCATACATCCCAAATAAGGCAGGGAAGAAACTTGATTTGTAACTGTTGATGTCACTAGAATTCAAAGATGTGTAAAATTCTTAAGCTTGTTCTTCATTCAAATTTGATGAAAGAAAGTACTTTCTTCACTTCTGTAGATTTCCAAACTTAAAAAAAAAATTTCTTCAAACATTGTAGCTAATTCCTAAGATAGAGCTCAATAGGGCTATGATATGGAAAAAAGCAATAAAAATGTGGTAAATAGAATGTGTCAGTATTTATAAAATTCATATCCCCCAAAACAAACCTCTTAATATATATATATATATTAATTTATCTGTCTTTGTAAACAGCAAGAACTTATAAATTTGTCACTCAACACCATACAGTCCCCACTGATTTCTTTTAATTCAAATTAGAAACTACAAACCTCAATATTATAAAATAGAAAATGTTAAGATTATATATATGTATATATATATACACACACACACAACAGCAAAAACACACACATACAGACACACACAAAACAACTTGTAAGTGCTATAGAACAAAAATTAGCAGGTTTTTCCATGGACAGATTTTATTTAGATTCAAAAAAAGGCTTTATGAAGACCAATTGAAACTATGGTCAGAATAAAATGAGAATTGGTCATTAAATCAAATAAAATACTCTCCTTCATATATCATTTTGATTTGAATTGCATGTGCATGGGATTCCCTGATGGATCTGTGGAGGAACTAAGGTATTTATTATAAGAAAATGCTTAGACTCTCTAAAACTGTGCAAAAAAACCCCAATTCCTATGGCACTGTTGGTAAAATAGGTAAAATACATTGAAAAATATTATCTTATTTTCTGAATTTAGATTTAGATCTATTATTGAAAAGATAGTGCTGGCATATTTGGCTAAGAATACATAAATATTATTTTTATGTGTAATGAATGTCTTGACATTTTGAGAGGTTAAAGCCCTTAAAGGATGTCTGTAAATAGGCCATATTGCTTGATACAGTTTTGGTTAAATGGATTACCAGGGTAGTTCTCTATCGCTTAGTTCAGCTGGGAAACTTTCAGCATGGAGTCAAGGACCCTTGTGCTTTAGAAGTTCATTCTGAAATGTCCATTGCTACTTTCAGGAAGTTCAGTCAATGTGCCTTTGGGAACTTAATCCCAATAAAGAAAGATCATATCTCTTCAAAGTCCAGAAGTGCTGTCATTTTGACCTTTGTCGCACAGCAGAAAATGAAGAGTAATACCATGTCCTTTCTTGCTCTCTTCCCTCTCCATGTTTCTAAGTTCCTGACCCCTCTATCTTCTTCTATACAAGAGAAATGACCTTATTTTATCTCTGTAATCTCCCCAATAAAGGCACTGAACCCAACTTCTTGGGGTTAATTATCTGATCCTCTCTGACCATCTTCCTACTCAAAGCTTTTGTGCTGTTAGAATTTCCCTCTGCTTGTTTTGTTGATTGCCCATTAGGTGGGACCCTAGCTGAATAAACACCAGGCCAAAAAGATCTACATGTACTTTTTTTTCCAGAGTAAAATATCCTTCATTTCAATCTCAGACTAAAATGAGACTTACCCACCCCTCTCACAAAGCCTTTAGGAGATTCTGTTCAAAAGCTGAGCCAAACGATTTTTAGGAGAGATATATTACTCACTAGGTTCTCAAATAACTACCTAGAAAATTATTAGAAAGCACAATATCCATGCACACACATTTCTTGGCATTTGAGACAGTTGATTTTTAATATTTTCTTTCAAAAGTACACAATAAATTAACTTTAAGTCAATGCAACTCATAGAAAGAGAAGGATGGAATTTCAGAGCCAAAAAACCCAAAAAGTTCATCCTTCTTAGGTTATCGCATTCCCATAATCTCATTCCCATAATTGCATTCCCATATACTCCATAGCACAGAGGAGCCTGGGATGGTAACTCAGATATTTAAGCTATGTATAGTTTACCTGGGAGAGCTTTTTATAAGAATTTTTGAAAATTAACTAATTATTTAAGATGTGTCAAAACTACTGGTTGGGGATGATCATTGCGTATCGTATGTAAGTGATCAATCACTAGATTCTACACCTGAAACCAATGTTCCACTGCATGTTAACTAACAGGAAAGTAAATAAAAACTTGGAAAAAAAATTTTAAAAGAGAGATGTGCCAAATATTAAATTTTGAAAAACAGACATTTTTAAAATGGAGGTTTCTTTTACCTTAGTTATATTGATTTCAGTAGAATTTCCTTAAAGGCCCACGGCATTTAAGTACTCTCCAACCCACTGAGTTTCCTATTCATTTCTCAGTCCTAAAAAAAGTAAAAGAAATAGATTAAGACTTAATAGATGTTAGACTAGGTAAGTCTGACAATTTCCAGGTGAGAAAAAGAGTTCAGATTTACTCAGTGTAGAAGTGCCGGGTTGATATTTGACTTTGTCCACATTACATGTATAGCATTCACCAACCTGGTTCTAATCAACCATGCCTGCAGTCTTGCTCTTTCCCACCACAGAATCGTCAGTAACCAAAGAAAGTCAGATTGCACATAACCATAAGGGAAAGTCCTCAAACTTAGTTACTGATAATTTCCTCCAGAAACTTTCAGTTTTGGGGGGCTAACCCAGGAGCAAAATAATAATAATAATAATAATAATAATAATAATAATAACACCAATAACATAATAATCTAAGGAGTATATTTCTTATGTACCTTGTATCAACACTTTTTGAGAGAAAGTAACCCTAAACAAAATATTCTCACAGGGAGGCATAAGGCTAGAGGCAACCCCAATGGTACTCTGAAACAAAATTGACAAGCTTTGTTGCTTTTCAGTATGACAAAGTAGTAACCCATATTCCAGATATGAATTTCTTCAGGGCGGACTTAAGTGAACAGGTGTCAATTTTGATAAAATTCAATCTCATAAGTAAAAATCAACTCTCTCTCTCTTGTACTTGGTGTTTATGGGAAACTATGAACTTCTTAATGTTCTTAGTTTATTCTAGATCCTAGAACAATGGAAGAAGATGGGAAACCGATTCTGAGAAAACAGCATCTTTGGTAAGATTATAGAATTTGTAGCTCATAGAGAATTTCTAGATTTCAGGGACTCAAGCAAATATTTTCACTAATATGTTTGGTATTAGGTTATGTCTTTGGGAAGTCATATTTTTTAATGTCAGTCTTTATTATCCAAAGGAAAAGGAGACATAGAAAATAGATGAAGAACCATATTTTTAATCTAATGAATCACATCCTAGAAAATGACAAGCAAGCACAGCAGAGACATAATAAAGAGTTCCTATAGTTAAAATTACTAGTTATTTGCATAATCCCAACATCCGTCTGTTAAAACAATATGTACCCACATATTTTTTGTTTCAAAAAAGAACAGCAGGCAAAATAGCCATACAGTTAAAATTCATGGATTTGAAAAAAAATGATATATGATGAAGTTTATTTATGCTGAATAAATCCCAAATTTACTTTTTCTTTAGTCAAAGTTTGAATATAGTACCGCTTCTTAGTTTTATGCCAACTTTTGAATAAATGAGTTATAAGAGGTAAAGCTATTGGTTGATAACAGAGAATATAATAACAGTACTCACATTTTGACATTTCTATTGCACCTTTCACATTGAGAAAATCCAAAGCAATTAACCTGAAAGTCATTTCTATAGTCTTGGGATTTGCAAGCCCCAACTGAATCCAGTTATCTTCTAAGTCATCTAAGAGTATAAGTAGAGCATCCACAGCTCTGTCGACCTGTCAACCTACCTTACTGGCATTTGCTACCAAAAGACCTCCAAGGCCTTCAAATGGTGGTCAATTTCATAAAAAAGAAGGAAAGCCTGCTTTCCGTGACAACATTCATGGACCTGGAGGGCATTATTCTAAGTAAAATAAGTCAGAGAAAGACAAATAGTGTATGTTCTCACTTTCATGTGGAATCTAACAAAGCCCAACTCCTAGAAACAGAGTAGAATGTGGTTGCCAGAGTGTGGGGGAAATAGGGAGATGTTGCTAAAGAGATACATATTTCCAGCCATAAGATTAAGTTCTGGAATCGAATTACAGCATGGTAACTATAATCAACAATGCTGTATTATGTACCTGAAAATTGCTACGAGAGTTCATCTCAAAAGTTACCACTGCGTATTCATTTAAAAGTGGTAATTATGGGGCACCTGGGTGGCTCAGTGTCTAAGCCTCTGCCTGCCTTTGGCTTAGGTCGCGATCTTGAGGTCCTGGGATTGAGTCCCACATCAGGCCCCCCTCAAGGAGCCTGCCTCTCCCTCTACCTATATCTCTGCCTTTCTCTCTGTGTGTCTCTCAAGAATAAATAAATAAAAATCTTAAATAAATAAAAAATAAAAGTGGTAACCATGTAAGGCCATGGATGTGTTAACTAACCTTACTGTGGTAAACATTTTATAATATACATGCATACGAAATCATTATATTGTACAACTTACAGTAACATGTGTTATATGCCAATAATATCCCAATAAAGCTGGAAAAAACATATATAAATGATGCTAGTAAAATAAATAAGTAAATAAATGATGCTAGTCTAAAACAATAAAGGCCAGTTGGTCATAAAAGCTAGTATCATTGTTTACCCAGGAATGAGCCACACTAATTCACTGACTTTACACTTGAGGGCAAGGCATACCCAGCCATTAAGCAGCTTATTTGTCAATCAAATAGAATATTAGCATCTTGATGTTTTAAGCATCCTCATGTTATAGAATTCAGGTTTTTACTAAATACAAGAAACACATGATTTCTGTTGTATCAGTCTCTGTCTTAATATCCCCAGTACAAATGCAGTTCTAACGATGACGTATCTTCTGCTCTTTAATCAAAACTCTCATTTTTTTAATATTGCGAAAGACATAAAATATAGGTTCTTGTTTTCTAAGCTTTTACAACTGGTAAATTAAAAAAATATATGAACACAATACTAAAAGTACTATATTAGACTATAGTATCACAGAGCAGTGGAAGGGAGTAGGAAGTTAAGAAGTTTACCTAGGCATGAGAGTTGCAGACAAAGCTTCATGGGCCAAAAAATAAAATAAAATAAAAAATAAAAAAACAGATAAAATATTAAGCAAAAATAACAAAAATTCACATTATAAAGTTACATTTACCGTACTAGTTCAGTTAAAGAAAGAAAAAAATAGAAAAATAAAGAAGAGAATAGTTTGTTTATTTTTTTTTTGATTTTTAATTTTTTTAATTGAAGTTCAATTTGCCAACATATAGCATAACACCCAGTGCTCATCCCATCAAGTGCCCCCTTCAGTGCCTGTCACCCAGTTACCCCCACCCAAGAAACGAATATTTTAAATACGGTGATTTTGCATACTGGAATGATGGGTGATTCTTTGCTTTTCCATTCACATGTAATACTTTGATACTCAGGGGAGCAAACTCAAAACACCAACAAAATTTGTGACATCTAGAATCAAACACATGGAGTCTACTTGAGAAAGAACAGTATTTTTTTCGTAATTGCCTCACCCTTAATTAACTAGTTTCAGTAAAAAGTCTTTTCAAAAAACAGGAGATAAAGAATAATAAACAGATCCACCAGAGAGACAAACTTACCAATTCTACTACTACTACAGTCAGATAACATTCACCGTGTCATAGTTGAGTGTATATCAGCTTCTAAAGTATAGCATTCAAGCACGTGAAACAGTATTTGTTTTAACACACTCTTTATGGAATGAATTTGAAAGACTTTTCTGAGTTGTCCTGAAAGAAAAAAAAAAAAGAAAAAAGTAGCCTCCCACAGCTGGCTCCTCTATTTTTGGCTTCTCCTATCCCTGTTTTCATCACAGCTGAGAAATATTAATGTGAGAAAAATATCTTTTATTTTAGTCTTTCGAAAGGAACTCAGTAGAAAACCCTGAATCTTTAGTAGTAGAGGATAAGAGTTCCAGGATCATACTGTGGAAGTACATTCCTGAAACAACCTGTGGAAAAGAGAATGTTACATAAAATAATCTGTTGGACTTGCATATGACTTTCCCAAAGCGTATGCTGTTTACATATAATGCTAAAAAACATATTTCACCAAAAGTTAATATGTCCCCTAGGAATAGTTACATAAAATAGGTGTGTAATCAATCTCATACACAGAAAAGGCAAAGTGGAAAAAAAAATCCTTTAATCCACACCACTAATCAACAGAAACAAATGTTTACCATATCATTTGAAAATAGGAGACACACTCAGCTTTATCAGAGACTTTTTCCTGACCCTTCCTATTAATCTTACCTACCTATAAAATTAAATGCTTCAAAACATTAATCTTGAAAAAAGTACCGATCACGTTTAATTCAGAAAATTGGCTAAAAAAAAGAAAAGAAAAAGAAAGAAGAAATACAGAATTGTAGTCATAGATCCAAACCACACTTGAAAGACTAATGACAAGTTACTTCAGTTTTATTGACTCAATCAGATCATATGGTGAGTCATTTCCAGACATATCGATAAACTCATTGATTCCTCTCATTCTTGTAGTCACTGGACTATAGAAAAAAGGATCAGTAGCCATTTGACCTTCATTGTGTATTAAACAAACACCAGATGGCAAGGATTCATTCAGGAAATCCATTCTTTCTTTTTCATAGTCATGTTCACACTGCTGCTTCCCACTGAGCCTTTCTCTCTGCTTGTCATGGTGCCAAAGCTGCCTGCATAGCACCTTTCATGCATCACAGCTTTCAAATCTTGTCCCATTAGTTTCATTTTGTTTCCATCATAAATAATCTCCCACTTTCTCATACACTCTTTCATTATCTAATAATGGGCTGGGTCATTATACAAAAGAGCCAAGTATTAAAGGGTTAGTGAGTACAGTTTGTCCACTTGGTTTCTGGCCAGTGTATGAACTATTTATTAAACAGATAAATTTATGCATCTAAAAAAAAAACAGATCTAGAGGATGCAAACATCTCCACCTGCTAACATATTTCAGGAGCACAAGATACAAAAAAGTAAGGATACTGGAATCTCAACTTGGAAACTTTAAAACACTATACCATGAGTGTAACCTAATTCAACCTAATTATTTCAAGAAACACACAAAAGCAAATACCCTATCCTCTGTAAAATTCCATCACAATTCCTCTTCTTGGCTATTTCCTAGACTCATTTGGACATCAGCCAGTCATCTAGAAGTGTTGAAATGCTGGTAAGCATTTACAAGCCAAGTGACTCCATTCTAAGAGTGTTATCCTATGACGAAATTTCACAGAGTCCAAGGGAGATTTGTCTTTTTGGAGAATGTTGTAAAGGGACAAAATAAGAAAGCTGGACATTATGTAAGATTTATTGCCAACACTGCAAAGTTTAGTACAAACAAGAAACATTCCCTGGGTCTCAGTAGAGTGGTTCTTCAGTGTCTAAAGGATGTTAAATATTGAGCAAATAAAGTATTCTAACAGCTAGAATCAGATTCTTCCATTATTTAGGGAAAAGTTAAGAAGTTTAGAATGCAGTGTGTAGGATGCTATAAATATAAATATATCAGCACTGAATTAAATCATCCCAGCCCATTATTCCCACAGGCAGGCCAATTATCAGGGGATAATTGGACTGATAATGAGCATTCTGACTGGTCTCAAGGTCCGTCTTGGGGTACAGCACCCCTTCCCCTTATAAGGCTGTCCTCTGGGCCAAGAATGGCCTAGGTTATAAACAGAGACATTTAAAAGAATGTAGTATCTTTGAGAAAATTCAGTATACATTAATAGAAATAAAGCATTATATGCTAAATGTTTTTAATAAAGAAGCAAGGATACAAGCTATTTAATAAAATACAATAGAGGTAATGCAATTATTTTGTTTGTTTTTTCATAAAATATTCCCATTATATGAAATAATTTCAACTATATTTAGAAAAATAGGAAATAAAAGAAAAAAGACCCACTCATGATCTCATCTCTGTAACAGAGCCAATTTAATACTTTTAGAGTTTGAAAAAAATGCTTAATGAAAAGTCAGTTGTATCTTTTGTGTAAGTAATTATTCTATTATTTACTGTTACATGTTGATAGTAAACTCATATTAAGCCCTGTCTTTGTCAATATATTTAACTAAATATTTTTTACCTGGACTGCTCTTTTTGCCCTCTTCCACCAGATAACTGCTATTTATTCTTTGACTTCAGCTTAATTTTTGCTTCTTTAGGGACAGTTTTTCTCTGACTTCCCAAAGCTGAGTTTCTATGTACACTCTTATGCACTGCCTCACCCTAGCCCTTGACATTGTATGTGCTTATTTGGTTAATGTCCATCTCTTCCAGTCAACAGTAAGTTCCATAAGGGCAAAGTGATTCTTCTTATGCTTAGGACTATATCCCAGAGTAGTAGCACCTTGCACATAATAAGTGCTCAATAAAAAATCATTGAATGGGTGACTAAGTGAATGAATTTAAGCATTTTCTTTTTGTTGTTGTTGTTTAATTTATTCATCCATAGAGATGCAGAGAGAGAGAGGCAGAGACACAGGCAGAGGGAGAAGCAGGCTCCATGCAGGAAGCCCAACGTGGGACTCGATCCAGGGTCTCCACCAGGATCACACCCTGGGCTGCAGGCGGCGCTAACCCGCTGAGCCACCGTGGCTGCCTGAATTTAAGCATTTTCTACATAGCTCTAGATGGTGAGATCTGAAGAAAATGGTTTGTGTACTAATCGATGAGTATGAATACACATAGCTAATGACAGTATCTACTCTGATAATTCCATCACCTTAGCAATTTACACTTTATGTCATCCACCCATTAGCCCTGCGTAAGAAGAAAATAACAGAACTGTGAGTGACTATATAGGAAGGAAAAAAAAAAAACTCTTAGAGAAAAAGAAACTGCTTAAAGCTCCCAGTAGAAACTGTCAATAATTATTTACCTTCTACTTTGTTTTCTTTTAAATGGAAGAAACATTTCTTCATAGCTTTCAGGATGTTCTGCTTTCACATACAGTTCCTTAGCTCAGAAAGGTTATAAACCTGAAAAATAATAGCGCCTCATCATATACTTTGATTCCACGGAGTCAGACTATAGCATAATCTGTAGCCTATTATTTTCAGTCTGAACCTTACGTCACAAACTTTGTCCCACGTGTCCCTCCAATGTTTTTTAAATTCATCCAATTTCTCACCAACATTCACGAGGCTTGTCTTGTGTTTCAGTTTTATCTCAACTGCTAATACTACCCTGAAGACCCTCTTTAAAAAAAGAATAATTTCTTAATATATCGTTGTATCCTATTAGCTAGTATCTTGTTGAGAATTTTTGCATCCATGCTCATCAGAAATATTGGTCTATAATTCTCCTTTTTGGTGGGGTCTTTGTCTGGTTTTGGAATTAAGGTGATGCTGGCCTCATAGAACGAGTTTGGAAGTACTCCATCTCTTTCTATCTTTCCGAACAGCTTTAGTAGAATAGGTATGGTTTCTTCTTTAAATGTTTGATAGAATTCCCCAGGGAAGCCATCTGGCCCTGGACTTTTGTATCTTGGGAGGTTTTGGATGACTGCTTCAATTTCCTCCCTGGTTATTGGCCTGTTCAGGTTATCTATTTCTTCCAGTTCCAGTTTTGGTAGTTTGTGGTTTTCCAGAAATGCATCCATTTCTTCTAGATTGCCTACTTTATTGGCATATAGCTGCTCATAATATATTTTTAAAATTGTTTGTATTTCCTTGGTGTTGGTAGTGATCTCTCCTTTCTCATTCATGATTTTATTAATTTGAGTCTTCTCTCTCGTCTTTTTAATAAGGCTGGCTAATGGTTTATCTATCTTATTAATTCTTTCAAAAAACCACTTCCTGGTTTTGTTGATCTGTTCCACAGTTCCTCTGGTCTCGATTTCATTGAGTTCTGCTCGAATCTTTATTAACTCTCTTCTGCTGGGTGTAGGATCTATTTACTGTTTTTTCTCTAGCTCCTTTAGGTGTAAGGTTAGCTTTTGTATTTGAGTTCTTTCCGGTTTTTGGATGGAGGCTTGTATTGCGATGTATTTCCCCCTTAGGACTGTTTTTGCTGCATCCCAAAGATTTTGAACGGTTGTATCTTCATTCTCATTAGTTTCCATGAATCTTTTTAATTCTTCCTTACTTTCCTGGTTGACCCTTTCATCTTTTAGCAGGATGGTCCTTAACCTCCAAGTGTTTAAAATCCTTCCAAACTTCTTGTTGTGATTTAGTTCTAATTTCAAGGCATTATGGTCTGAGAATATGCAGGGGATGATCCCAATCTTTTTGTATTGGTTAAGACCTGATTTGTGACCCAGTATGTGGTGTATTCTGGAGAAAGTTCCATGGGCACTTGAGAAGAATGTGTATTCAGTTGCATTTGGATGTAAAGTTCTGTATATATCTGTGAAATCCATCTGGTCCAGTGTATCATTTAAAGCTCTTGTTTCTTTGGAGATGTTGTGCTTAGAGGACCTATCAAGTGTAGAAAGCACTACATTGAAGTCACCAAGTATAAGTGTATTATTATCTAAGTATGTCTTAACTTTGGTTATTAATTGATATATTTGGAAGCTCCCACACTTGGGGCATATATATTGATGATTGTTAAGTCCTCTTCTTGGATAGATCATGTAAGTATGATATAGTGTCCCTCTTTATCTCTCACTACAGTCTTTGGGATAAACTTTAGTTTATCTGATATAAGGATGGCTACCCCTTCTTTCCTTTGAGGACCATTTGAATGGTACATGGTTCTCCAACCTTTTATTTTCAGGCTGTAGGTGTCCTTATGTCTAAAATGAGTCTCTTGTAGACAGCAAATAGATGGGTCCCTGACCAAGTAGGATTTATCCCCGGGATGCAAGGCTGGGTCAACACTCGTAAAACAATCAATGTGATTCATCATACCAGCAAGAGAAAAAACAAGAACCATATGATCCTCTCAATAGATACAGAGAAAGCTTTTGAAAAATATAGCATCCATTCCTGATCAATACTCTTCAGAGTGTAGGGATAGAGGGAACATTCCTCAACATCTTAAAAGCCATCTACGAAAAGCCCACAGCAAATATAATTCTCGGTGGGGAAGCACTGGGAGCCCTTCCCCTAAGATCAGGAACAAGACAGGGATGTCCACTCTCACCACTGCTATTCAACATAGTACTGGAAGTCCTAGCCTCAGCAATCAGACAACAAAAAGAGATAAAAGGCATTCAAATTGGCAAAGAAGAAGTCAAGCTCTCCCTCTTCGCCGATGACATGATACTCTATATAGAAAACCCAAAAGCCTCCACTCCAAGATTGCTAGAACTCATACAGCAATTTGGCAGTGTGGTAGGATACAAAATCAATGCCCAGAAGTCAGTGGCATTTCCATACACTAACAATGAGACTGAAGAAAGAGAAAATAAGGAGTCAATCCTATTCCCAATTGCACCCAAAAGCATAAGATACCTAGGAATAAACCTAACCAAAGAGGTAAAGGATCTATACGCTAAAAACTACAGAACACTTCTGAAAGAAATCGAGGAAGATGCAAAATATTCCATGCTCATGGATTGGAAGAATTAATATTGTGAAAATGTCAATGTTACCCAGGGCAATTTACACATTTAATGCAATCCTTATCAAAATACCATGGACTTTCTTCAGAGAGTTGGAACAAATTATTTAAAGATTTGTGTGGAATCAGAAAAGACCTCGAAAGGCCAGGGAAATATTAAAAAAGAAAACCATATTTGGGGGCATCACAATGCCAGATTTCAGGTTGTACTACAAAGCTGTGGTCATCAAGACAGTGTGGTACTGGCACAAAAACAGACACATAGATCAATGGAACAGAATAGGGAATCCAGAAGTGGACCCTCAACTTTATGTTCAACAAATATTCGACAAAGGAGGAAAGACTATCCACTGGAAAAAAGACAGTCTCTTCAATAAATGGTGCTGGGAAAATTGGAAATCCACATGCAGAAGAATGAAACTAGACCACTCCCTTGCACCATACACAAAGATAAACTCAAAATGGATGAAAGATCTAAATGTGAGACAAGATTCCATCAAAATCCTAGAGGAGAACACAGGCAACACCCTTTTTGAACTCAGCCACAGTAACTTCTTGCAAGATACATCCATGAAGGCAAAAGAAACAAAAGCAAAAATGAACTATTGGGACTTCAACAAGATAAGAAGCTTTTGCACAGCAAATGAAACAGTCCACAAAACTAAAAGACACCCTACAGAATGGGAGAAGATATTGGCAAATAACCTATCAGATAAAGGGCTAGTTTCCAAGATCTATAAAGAACTTATTAAACTCAACAGCAAAGAAACAAACAATCCAATCATGAAATGGGCAAAAGACATGAAGAGAAATCTCACAGAGGAAGACATAGACATGGCCAACAAGCACAGGAGAAAATGCTCCACATCACTTGCCATCAGGGTAATACAAATCAAAACCACAATGAGACACCACCTCACACCAGTGAGAATGGGGAACATTAACAAGGCAGGAAACCACAAGTGTTGGAGAGGATGTGGAGAAAGGGGAACCCTCTTGCACTGTTGGTGGGAATGTGAACAGGTGCAGCCACTCTGGAAAACTGTGTGGATGTTTCTCAAAAGTTAAAAATAGAGCTACCCTACGACCCAGTAATTGCACTCCTGGGGATTTACCCCAAAGATACAGATGCAATGAAACACTGGGACACCTGCACCCGATGTTTCTAGCAGCAATGTCCACAATAGCCAAACTGTGGAAGGAGCCTCGGTGTCCATCGAAAGATGAATGGATAAAGAAGATGTGGTTTATGTGTACAGTGGAATATTCCTCAGCCATTAGAAACAACAAATACCCACCATTTGCTTCAACGTGGATGGAACTGGAGGGTATTATGCTGAGTGAAGTAAGTCAATCGGAGGACAAACATTGTATGGTCTCATTCATTTGAGAATATAAAAAATAGTGAAAGGGAATAAAGGGGAAAGGAGAAAAATTAAGTGGGATATATCAGAAAGGGAGACAGAACATGAGAGACTCCTAACTCTGGGAAACGAACAAGGGGTGGTGGAAGGGGAGGCGGTGGGGGGGGGGGGTGACTGGGTGACAGGCACTGAGGGGGACCTTGATGGGATGAGCACTGGTTGTTATTCTATATGTTGGCAAATTGAACACCAATAAAAAATAAATTTATTTAAAAAACTACAATTTCTTATCATCTTTCATTATATAAATTCTAAACCCAATTGTAAATCCACATGAAAATAAATTATGTGTTTTATCTCTATATTTTATAGTTTTGTGTTTCATGGAAATACATGCCTAGAATTCTGAAAAATTAGATATTTTTGACTTTTTTCCACCAGAATATTTCATTGAAAATTCAGTCACACCATTTCATTTTTTTTAAATTATAAATTTTTAGAGCAGTTTTTTGTTCTCAGCAAAAAAAAAAAAAAAAAAAAAAAAAAGGTAGGGAGTACCTGTATACTTCCCTATTCTCACAAGTGTATAATCTCCCTCACTATTCACATCTCACACCATAGTGGTACATTTGTTATCTATGTTTGATGAACTTACATTGACACATTATCACCCACAGTCTATAGTTTATGTTAAGGATGACTCATGGCGTTGTACGCCATAGGAGTTTTGACAAATATATAATGACATGTATCTACCATGATAGTATCATATCAAATAATCTCATTGCCCCAAATATCCTTTGTGCTTTCCTTATTTATCTCTTCTTTCTCTCCAATTCCTGGCAATTGCTGATCTTTTTACTGTCTACAGAGTTTTGCTTTTTCCAGAATGACATATAGTTAGAGTCATACAGCATGTAGCCTTCTCTGACTGGCTTTTTTTTTTTCACTTAGGAATATGTATTTAGATTTCCTCTGTGTCTTTCAGTGGCCTGACAGTTCATTTCTTTTTAGCATCGAATGATATTCCATTCTCTAGATGTATCACAGTTTACCAGTTCTCCTACTGAGGGGCATTGTAGTTACTTCTAAGTTTCAGCAATATGAATAAAGCTGCTATAAACATCCACAGGCAGGTTTTATGTGGATATGTTTTCATTAGTATAAGTAAGCACTAAGAAGTAGAGTTGCTGGATAATATAGTATGAGCATCTTTAGTAAGAAATTGCCAAACTGTCTAACAAAGTGGTTTTAACACTTTGTATTCACTCCAGCAATAAATGAGAATTCCAGTTACTCTCCATACTTGCTAGGCTTCAGCATGTCCAATGTCTAGGATCTTGGCCACACTAATAGATGTGTAGTGGTAGCTCATTGTTTTGATTTTCAGTTACCTAAAGACATACAATGTTGAACCTCTCTTCATATACTTACTTGCTTTCTGTATATCTTTTCTAGTCAAAGTTTGTTCAAGTCTTTTGCCCATGTTTTAATCAAGTTATTTTCTTATTGCTGAGTTTTAAGAGTTTTTTTTGTATATTTTGGATAAAAGTCCATTATCAGACGTTTCTCCTATAAACAAATTCTCCCAGTCTTTGGCTTATCTTCTCATTCTCTTGACATTGTCTTTTCCACAGCAGAGGTTTTTAATTTTAATAAAGTCCAGCAAATCAATTGTTTTTTTTTTTCATGAATCATGCCTTTTGTGTTAGATCAAAAAGTTACTGCCATATCCACAGTTACCTAGGTTTTCTCTATTATATATTCTAGGAGTTTTATAATTTTGCATTTTACATTTAGGTTTGTGAAGCATTTAAAGTTAATTTTTATGAAGAGTGTAAGTTCTATGTCTAGATTTATTTTTTTGCATGTGGATATCCAGTTGTTTCAGCACCATTTGCTCGAAGAGTACCTTTTCCCCATGGTACTGTCTTTGCTCCTTTTGTCAAAGATCAGTTAACTATATCTATGTGGGTCTGATTTTGAGTCTCTGTTCTATTTCTATGATCCACTTGTTTATTCTTTCACCAATACCCCATCGTATACTATAGCTTTAAAGTAAGTCATAAGAAAAAAAATAAAGTAAGTCATAAGTCAGGCAATGTCACTTCTCTGATTTTCTACATCTTCAATATTCAGTTGGATATTATGGGTCATTTGAATCTCCATATAAACTTTAGAATCAGTTTGTTCATATCCACAACCTAGGGGGATTTTGATTGGAGTTGTAATGGAGATACAGATCAATTGGGAAGAACTTACATTTTGACACTAGTGGGTCTTCCTAATACATAAACATAGAATATCTCTTCATTTATTCAGTTGATTCTGTTCATCAGAGTCTTATGGCTTTCCTCACATAGATCTTGTACATGTTTTGTCAGATTTATACCTAAGTATTTCATTTTTTGTGGTATTAATGTAAATAATACTGTGTTTTTAATTTCAAATTCTACTTGCTCATTGATGGTATATGGAAAAACAATTTTCTTTTTATTGAAGTATGATATGCAATGTTACATTAGTTGCAGGTATGTAACACGGTGATGTGACAAGCCTATATGTTATACTATGTTCATCACAAGTGTAGCTACCATCTGTCACCAAACAACATCATTATAATACCATTGACTATATTCTTTATGCCATAGCTTTTATCCACATGACTTACTCATTCCATAAGTGGAAGCTTATATCTCCTACTTCCCATCATCCATTTTGCCTCTCTCTCCTTCCCCTCTGGCAACCATCAGTTTGTTCTCTGTATGTAGGGGTCTGTTTCTGGAAAGCAAGTGACATTTAACCTTGAATCTTACAAACATGTTATAATCTGTCATTAGTTTCAGGAGTTTTTTTTTTTTTTTGTCAATTCTTATGGATTTCCTACGTAGACAATTATGTAACCTCCCCAAAGTATTATTCTACTTATTCTCTCAATTATTGTTTATCTAAGGAAGTCTTTATTTTTCCCTCACTTTTGAAGGATAATTTCACAGGTCACAGAGGCCTAGGGCAGTAGCTTATTTTCTCTTAACACTAAATATTTCACTTCACTATCTTCTTGCCTGAGTGATTTCTGAGAAGAATGATATAATTTTTATCTATGTTCCCCTATGGGCAAATGTGTTTTTTTTTTTTCCCTCTGGCTTCTTTCGGGATGTTTTCTTTATCTTTGATTTTTTCTGAAGTTGAATATGATATACCTACATATAGGATTTTAAAATTTGTCTTGCTTCTTATTCTCTGTGCTTCCTGCATCTGTGGTATAGCATCTGACATTAATTTGGGTAAATTCTCAGTCAGAAATGCTTTAAATGGTATTGGCATTATGTATCTGTTACATCTTTTATTGTTGTCCCACAGTTCTTGGATATTGCTTTTTATCAGTCTTTTTCTCTTTGCTTTTCAGTTTTGAAAGTTTCTACTGTCATATCCTGAAGCTCAGAGATACTTTCCTCAGCTGTGTCCAGTCTACTGTAGAAACCCACCAAGGCATTATGTATTTCTGTTACTCTGTTTTTGATACCTAAGATTTCTTTTTAATTCTTTCTTAAATATTTCATCTCTCTGCTCACATTATCCATCTGTTCTTACATATTGTCTACTTTTTCACTAAAACCTTTAGCATTGGGCAGCCCCGGTGGCGCAGCGGTTTGGCGCCGCCTGCAGCCTGGGGTGTGATCCTGGGGACCTGGAATCGAGTCCCACGTCGGGCTCTCTGTGCGGAGCCTGCTTCTCCCTCTGCCTGTGTCTCTGCCTCTCTCTCTCTGTGTCTATGACTAAATAAATAAAATCTTTAAAAAAAAAAAAACCTTTAGCATTTAATGAGATGCATTTTTAAAATTCCTATCCTGATAATTTCCACCACTAAAGTTCTATGAAGCTAGGAACTTTTTCCCCTCAGTTCATTGTTGTTTCAGAGCCTGGCATACAATAAGTTTGCAAATATTTGTTAAATGAATAATTCTCTCAAAGTGCAAAGGATTTTCAATTGATTCTGTGTCTAAGATGTCAATCAGTATGGATAGTTTTAAAACTTGGTTGACTTGACTAGCAAGTGCATGCAGGCAAAATGTCATTCTATAAGCATAATTTATGTGATGTCGTCTCACTAATATAATTATATGTAAAGTTATTTACATATCCTCAAAATATTTACCCAGTAATACCATATATTCAAACTCTAGAATACATTATGGGCAAAATTATGTAGGTGGATTCAGTAATGTTTTATTTTATTTTATTTTTTTCAGTAATGTTTTAAATATGACTCACAATCCCAACCTAATAGCCAATAAAGTCACAAAGGCAAATGTAATATACCTCCTAAGTTTAGAGAACTACACAAATTTTTCATTATTCACATCATGAAGGATTTTTGTTCAGCATTACTTTAGTGACAGTGAAGAGAGAACTAGAACAGTCCTTGAAGAAGAACTTTTTAAAAACACTAAAACCTGTTTTTCCTAACTCTGGGAAATGAACAAGGGGTGGTGGGTGGGGAGGTGGATGGAGGGTGGGGGTGACTGGGTGATGGGCACTGAGGTGGGCACTGGGTGTTATTCTATATGCTGGCAAATTGAATACCAATAAAAAATAAATGTGGGATCCCTGGGTGGCGCAGCGGTTCGGCGCCTGCCTTTGGCCCAGGGCGCGATCCTGGAGACCCGGGATCGAATCCCACATCGGGCTCCCGGTGCATGGAGCCTGCTTCTCCCTCTGCCTGTGTCTCTGCCTCTCTCTCTCTCTCTCTCTGTGACTATCATAAATAAATAATAATAATAAAAAAAATAAATGTATATATATGTAAAAAAAAAAAGGAAACAAACTCAGGGTTGCTGGAGGGGAGGTGGGTGGTGGCATAGCATAACTGGGTGATGGACATTAAAGAGGGCACATGATATAATGTGGTGTTATATGCAACTGGTGAATCACTAAATTCTACCCTTAAAAGTAATAATACACTGAACTTTAACTAAATTGAAGTAAAATAAAATAAAATTGAGAAAAAAGAATTCAACTTCAAAAACAAAAACAAAAAACAAAAAAACAAAAACCTGTTTTTCTTAAGTTCCATGCCAACATATTGAAGGGCAGAAATGAATCACTTAAAAAACAAAACAAAAAACTCTGCAAATTACTCAGTAATATTACTACATAAATACTTATTAGCATATTACTTCTGTAGCATATTACTACAGAAATACTTATTTTAAATAATATCTGAAATTTAATAAAATAAAATACTAAAATTTTAAAAACTTGTTATAACTGGGTAAGGCAATTGTAGGTATTATTTTCTTCTCTACACTTTTTGATGCTTTCTAAATTTTCTACAATGAATATGCATTAATTTTATAATAAGGGGAAACATTATGTAAAACAAAGAATTTTAGGATGCTAAAGGTAAAAATATAAATTGACCAGTAAAATTAAAGATAGAAAGATTAGAAAGAATGGTCTATTCTTTCGTTTATCTTACTACATTAAGAACAAATGTGGAAGTTTTTGTCATCTCCATTTTGACTGCTAGTTCTAAAACTGTTTACTCATCCGGGTGAATGATTTAGTTTTATTTTATTCCTTGTTTCTTGATGTAAATTTTTTTTGTGTGTGTTTTTAATATTTTATTTATTTATTCATGAGAGGCAGAAACATAGACAGAGGGATAAGCAGGCTCCTTACAGGGAGCCGGATATAGGACTCGATCTCCATACCCGAGATCACACCATGAACTGAGGGCTGATGCTCAACCACTGAGCCTTCCAGGCGTCCTTGATGTAAAATTTTCATTAGTATTAAATATTTGGAGGCTTTTTTTTCTAATTCATGTAAATTAAGTAGCATATTTTGTTAATAAACTTTATATTTAGTACATTTCAGAATTATTAAAAAATCATGAAGACAGTAGTGATTTCCCTATACAACTCTGTATTGTTTTCCCTACTATTAGCATCTTATGTTAACATAGTACACTTGTTACAAGTAATGAACCAATATTGATATACTATTTTTAACTGAAGTCCATATTTTATTTAGACTTCCTTGGCATTTACTCAATGTCCTATTTTCATTTATGTTTCCTGAATCCCATCCAATATATTGTAATGCATTTCAGTTGTTAGGCCTCCATAGGCTATGCTTTGGCAGTTATCAGAGTTCTCTTGTTTTTAATGATTTTGACAGTTTTGAGGAGTATTAAGTATTTTGTGAAATGCTCCTCTATTAGGAATTGTCTTATGTATTTCTCATGAGTAGACATGGGTTAGATGTTTTTTGAGGAAGGAAGATCATAGAGTTGAAGTACCATTATCCTCACATCATACCAATCTACATACTATCAACGTGACTTATCACTGTTGATGTGGATCTTGATTATCTGGTTGAGGTAGTGTTTCTCAGGCTTCCCCACTGTCAAGTAATTATACTTAACTCTTTCCATACTGTATTTTTGGGAAGGGAGTCATGAGTCATTATGCACAGCACTTATTTAAAGACTGGGGAATTGGGATCCCTGGGTGGCTCAGTGGTTTAGCGCCTGCCTTCAGCCAGGGGCGTGATCCTGGAGACCTGGGGTCAAGTCCCACATCAGGCTTCCTGCGTGGAGCCTGCTTCTCCCTCTGCCTGTGTCTCTGCCTCTCTCTCTCCTTCTCTGTGTCTGTCATGAATAAATAAATAAAATCTTTAAAAAAAATAAAGGCTGGGAAATTATGTTTCACTCCTTTGAGGGCAAAGTATCTACACAAATTGTTTGGAATTATTCTATAAGGGATCTTTATTCTCACTTGTTTATGTATTCAATCACTTATTTACATCAGTATGGATTTATGAGGATTTATTTCACACTTTGGATGAAGTCTAATGCTACTTTTTTTTATTTCTCTGTTCATGATTCTATTCCAAGTTATTGAGAGCTCTTTCAGTTGGATTCTGTGTCGGTTAACATACTCCTTTAACATCTAGTGTGTATATGTAGGGGGTGAGTATGTGTGAGTAGGGGTGTGTAACAGTTATCTACTTTCTGGTACTATAAGATTCAGGTTCACATTGTATATTTCCTGGCTCAGGCCTAAAATTAACCATTTCTCTACAGAGCTCTGGTTCCTCTTACTGGAGAATGGTATTAGAAACCAAGATCTGGACACTAGGTGAACTCTTTGCAAATGGAGTGTCCTTTCTTTTAGGCCCTTTCAGCTGACAGAGCAAAGGAATATCTGTGTGCACAATAATCCATGTATATATAGATATCTATAAGGTGATTATATATAACTATCTATATCTATGTTAAGGTAAATATAAGTTCATATTAATGTCTCCAACTCTTTTATCCATTAGCACATTAAGCATCCTATTCTCTCTCCTTTGCTTATTTGTAAATTCTTACTCCAACTCTAAGAAAGTTGACTCCCACAATACACTATCTATTAACTTAATTATTCAACTCTAATATACATGTATGGCAGTATCAGAAGTGTTGCCCATAGTCTCATGGTGGGGGGGAGCTACAAACTATAGTTCAGTACTAATGCACAGATCTTCTGCCTTTAGACTTATAAATTCTACTTATTTCCAAAGTTACTTAAGTCAGCACCTTTTCTCCCCATCATCTTCCAGGAGATTGTTTCATATACTGCTAATACTGCAATATATATGATTGTATTTATTTATTTGAGAGACAGTGAGAGAGAGAGAGAGAGAGTATGAGCAGGAGGAGGGGCAGAGGGAGAAGCACGTTCTCTACTGAGCAGGGAGCCTGATGTGGCGCTCAATCCCAGGACTCTGGGGATCATGACCTGAGCCAAAGGCAGATGATTAAGTGACTGAACCACCCAGGTGCCCCAAGGTTATATTTTTTATCAGCTACTTCATTCCATCCTGAGATCTCAGGGCCTCCTAAATTTTTCTTAAATTTGCATTCATTGTTTTACTCTTTGTACAGCATTGTTCCTGGGTTTTGATATGCATAATGTTATACGTCCATCATCGCAGATTATGCTGAATAGTTTCACCACCTAATAAATCCTCTGTGCTTCACCTGTTCAATTCCTATATCTCCCTCCCTGCCACTACTGATCTTCCTACTATCTGTAGGTGGCCTTTTCCAGATGTCACATAGTTAGAATTATATAGTATATAATCTATTCAAACTGGCTTCTTTCACTTAATATAAGCATTTAAAGTTCATTTATATCTTCTTATGGCTCAATAGCTTATTTTTATCATGGAGTAATATTTCATTGTGTGGACATAAAACTATTCACCTGTTGAAGGACATCTTGGTTGCTTCTAAGTTTTGGTGATGACAAAGTTGTTATAAGCATTCATAGGCTTTTTTGTGGGATAAGTTTGCAAAAGAGTTGGATAAATATCTAGAAGCATAACTGCCTGTGATATGATCATATGGTAAGACTAAGTTTAGCATTATAAGAAACTTTCCAACTGTCTTCCAAAGGGACTAGCATTTTGCCATCTTACCACTAATGTTGCTCTGAATCCTCATCACCTTTGGTATTATCAGTTCTTTTTTTAAAATTTTACTCATTCTAAGAGGTATGTAGTAGTATCTCACTGTTGTTCTAATATGGG
This sequence comes from Vulpes vulpes, assembly GCF_048418805.1. NCBI lineage: Eukaryota > Metazoa > Chordata > Mammalia > Carnivora > Canidae > Vulpes > Vulpes vulpes. The sequence continues at coordinate 69,883,897 of NC_132785.1, forward strand.
ATTTTCTAATGACAAATGACATTGATCATCTTTTTGTATACTTATTTTCAATCTATATACCTTTTTGGTGAGATTTTTGTTTTCATTTTTTAATTCAGTTGTTGGTTTTCTTATTTGTTGAGTTTTTAAGAGTTATTTGTATATTTTGGATGCAAGTTCTTTTCAGGTATGTGTTTTGCAAATATTTCTCCTGGTCTGTAAGTGCTATTAATGGTGTTGAATTCAATTTGCTAATACTTTATGAAGGATTTTTGAACTATATTTATGAGAGATATTGATTTATAATTTTCCTTCCTTGTAATTTTTTTTCCTTTCCTTACTTGTTGGCTTTGGTATAAGGGTAATGCTGGTGTCAAAAAATGCATTAGGAAGTGTTCTGCATTTATATTCTGAAAGAGATTATGGAGAATTGGTATAGTTTCTTCTTGAAATGTTTGGTAGAATTCATCATGTGACCATCTGGGCCAGTGCTTTGGTTTTTGAAAGTCTAGTAAATATTATTTTATTTAATAGATACAAGTTCCTCAAATTAGTTTCCTTTTAAGTTTTGGTAGTTTGTATCTTTTAAGGAATTGGTCCATTTTTTTGTATCAATACAGAGGCATAAGTTGTTAATAATATTCTTTTATTTTTCTATTAACGTCCTTGGGACCAGTAGTGATGATCCTTCTTTCCTTCCTGATACCATGAATTTATTTCCTATTTCTATTTGGTTAACTTGTCTATAAATTTGTCAATTTTATTGATCATTTAAAAAAACCAGCATTCAGTTTGATTTTTTCTATTGATTACCTGTCCTCAATTTCATTGATTTCTGCTCTGATTTTTTTTATTTCTTTTCTCTGACTTGATTTAGGCTTAAATTGGTCTTCTTTCTCTCATTTTCCAAGGTGGAAATTTAGATGATTGATTATAGATTTTTTTAAAATTAATGTATTTAATGCTATAAACTTCCCTCTCAGTACTGTTTTCACTGAATCCCATAAATTATGATTGGTTGTATTTTCATTTTAATATAGTTCAAATTATTTTAAAATATCTCTTGAGAAATCTTCTTTGACCCATTTATTATTTCAAAGTGTGACCTCCAAGTATTTGGGACTTTTTCTAACTATGTGTTATTGATTTCTAGTTTAATTCCACTGCAATCTGACAACATGTCATGAATGACTTTTTAAAAATTTGTTAAGGTATGTTTTATGTCCGAGCATATGTCCTATCATTATGAATGTTCCAGATAACCTTGAGAAGAATATGTATTCTGTTGGTTTTGGATAGATAGAGTATTCTATAAATGTTAATTAGCTAAGGTTGATTCATAATGCTATTCAGTTCGAACTATATCCTTACTGATTTTCTGCCTGCTTGATCTATCAGTTATAGACAGAAGGGTGTTGACATCTCCAACTATAGAAGTGGATTTGTTTATTTCTCCTTGAGATTCCATGAGGTTTTTCTATCACGTTTTGATGTTTTTTTTTTTGCTGTGGGAAGTGTGTGTGTGTGTGTGTGTGTGCATATGTGTGTGTTAGTTGTTATGTCTGCTTAGAGAATTGGCCCTTTATCATTATGTAATGCCTATCTTAATCCCTAATAATTTTCTAAAGTCAGCTATATCTGAAATTAGTATAGTTAACCTTGCTTTCTTTTGATTAGTAGTAACATAATACACATTGCTCCATCTCTTTACTTTTAGCCTGAGTCTTTATACACAAAGTGGATCTTCTAGATATCATATGGTTTTGTCTTCTATTTAAATGAAATAATCTCTGTCTTTTAACTTGTATATTTAGGCCATTCATATTTGAAATGTATTTTGAGGGGATCCCTGAGTGACTCAGCGGTTTAGGGTCTGCCTTTGGCCCAGGGCGTGATCCTGGAGTCGGGGGATCAAGTCCCACATCAGGCTCACTACATGGAGTCTGCTTCTCCCTCTGCCTGTCTCTGCCTCTTTCCCTCTCTCTGTGTCTCTCATGAATAAATAAATAAAATCTTTAATAAAAAATAAATAAATACAAATAAAATGTATTTTTCTATAGTTGGATTAATAGCTACTGTATTTCTGTTTTATTTTCATTACATTTGTTCTTCCTTTTCCTCCCGCTTTTTTTGCACTCTTTGGTTTTAATTTAACACTTTATATGAATCCATTGCTTTTCCTCTCTCAGCATATCAAAAAAAATCTTAAAAATCTTTTAGTAGTTACATTAGAGTTTGTCATATACACTTTTAATTAATTCATGTCCATCTCAAAATTACACCACTTCACATGTAGCGCAGTAAGTACCCTTGTAAATAAGTCAGTATTCCTGACTTATTTCTGTCCCTTAGGATATTGGAGCTATCCATGGACTATAATCATACAGTACATTGTTACTATTATGACTAAAAACAATTATCTTTAGATTAATTAAAAATAAGGTATTTAAATTTTACCAAAATGCCTTCATCTATTCCTTCTTCAATGTCCTTCCTTTCTTTACATAGATCTGAATTTCTGGACAATAATTATTTTCTCTTTTCCAGACAATTAAAAAAAATTCCTTTCAGGGGCCTATTAGTGCTGAATTCCATCAATTACTGTTTGACTGAGAAAGTCTATATTTCTCCTTATCTTCTGAAAAATAATTTTGTTGGATATAGGATTATTGACTTTTTTTTTCTTTCCACTTTAAATATTTTACTTTAGTACCTTCTTGCTATCATAGTTTTAGAAGGGATATGTGCTGCAATTTATTTTCTTCTATAAATAAGGGGTTCTTCAAATTCTGGTCATTTTTTTTAACACTTTCTCTTAGTCAGAAAACTGTAAGTTTTCTACAGTTTGAATGTGATATGCCTAGATTTTTTTGTTATTTATCCTGCTTGTATATTCTGGGCCTCCTAGATCCATATTTTAATGTCTGTTATTAACATTGGAAAATGCTGTTTTTACTTCACATATTTCTTCTGCACCCTTTTCTTCTCCTTTTGCTATCCCAATTGCATGTATGTTATACTTTTTGTAATTGTACCACCCTTACTGGATGCTCTGTTTATTTTTTTAATTCTTTTTTTCCCTTTGCATTTCTTTTTTGAAAGTGTATAGTGATCTGTCTTCAAATTCAATTATTGTTTTATCAGCTGTACCAAGTTTACTGATGAGCCCTCCTAAGGCATCCTTCATTTTCATTATAGGGATTTTGGATTTTTAACATTTTCTTCTGAGTCTTTCCTAAAATTTCCATCCTTCTCCTTACTTTACCCATTCATTCCTGTATTCTGTCTACTTTTTCCATTAGCACCTTGAACATATTAATCATGGTTATTTTCAATTCCTTGTGTCATAATTCCAACACCTGTGTCATATCTGAGTCTGGTCTGATGCTTGCTTTATCTTCACATTGTGTTTTTCCCTTGACTTTTAGCATGCTTTGTAATTTCTTGTTGAAAGCCAGACAAGATGTACTAGGTAATAGAAACTGAGGTAAACAGGCCTTTAGTGTTAGGGTTTATGTTAATATGGCTAGAAGTAGGGCTATTTTTAATGTTTGCTGTAACTGTGACAGAGACTTCAAATGCCTTTAATGTTTTTGTTTTTGCCTCCTTCATTGTCTTTAGCTTCTTTAAAAACTCTTCCTCAGATAATCTGTCTTTCAGCAACTTAAGCTATAATACTGTTATTATACTGGATCCCTTTTGATATAATAGAAGGGAGTCAGGAAGAGGAAGCATTGTACAATATTATGATCGAATCTCTGTTTTTTAGTGGGCCTGTGCACCTGGGATGTAACTTTCGCAAGTTATCGTTCTCCCCCTACCCGCCCCCCCCACCCTTAGGTGTTATTGGAAAGCCACAGGAGGCTGGAGTAGAGAAAATACCCTTCCCTTACACGACTAACATTCTGGTGAAATCTTTCCTGTGACAAGTATGTATCCCTTTCTTATGACAACATTTTTGAGTATTTCACAAAGGCTGATCTACCTCCCTTCTGTTGAAAGCCAGGAGGGGATCTTTCTTGGCTCTTCAAGGGAGAACCCAAATAAGTGTGAGGGGGCTTCTTAAGACGATAGCCCGCAGAAACTTCTCACTCTCAAGCTAGTCCACGGTCAGTCTCTAGCAACTCATCAAAATTATCATTCATGTATCTCCAACAATATGACTCTAATAGTTTCTTCCTAAGGAAAGGAGATGAAGACTGTGACTCCACATTTGTCTGTCTTTCTGAATTTCAGCATGCCAGTTTGTTCTACAAGCACAGTCCTCTGATAGGCCCAAGAAAAGTCATTGATTTTGTTTGCTCAACATTTTTTTGGTTGTAAAAATGGGAGTGACAACTTCCCAGCTTTTACATGTCAGAACCAAAATCAGAAGTTTGATTTCTTTTTATATTTAAATCACTACTGCTAGACTATTTTGTCTGCACAAAGTCTCAATACTTCTGAAATTAACTAGCCAAGTCTGTGGCCTTATAAACACAGACATCCATGGATGGGTTTGCTTCTCCCAAGGCAACAGAAGAAATCCATGTGCCAGAGGAAATTTTAGCCCTGGAGTCATTCTCAAGACTCTGGAAACCCCCACACTTGAAAATATAAAATTGATATCATCATCCTCCAAGTTTTTATTTCACTGCTTTTAAAAGTAGTGAAATATATGCCACAATATGTCTCATTCTAAAGGTTGAAAAATTTATGCTATGACTATAATGACATCATCCTGCCTCCCACAGAAGGCTTTTGCTTGGAGAGTTCAGCAAAAGAACAAAATTAACAGGAAACGTCACTTTCACACACAGATGGAAAAATGTTAACATCTCCTGAATTCTATGACAGTCTCCTTGATGGGAACATACATGTCACCAAAACGTACCAACAATGTGCAAACACATCTTATGAGCAGGTGCTAAACTGAGGTCACTGCTGGAAGATGGGAGCTTTGGCAGTACTGAGAACAAAAGATTCTTCCTAGGTGTAGTTTGAAGCTAAGAAATAAGAATCATGTGTAAGGAATGTTCCAGGCAGGATAAAACTTCCGAATATTTGAGTGACAATGTACTGAGGAGGCCTCCTATTACTTCTATTCAAACTTCATTTCATAGATCATGAAGAAATCCCACTCCTTACTTAAAGATTTTGTGAAAGTTAAAATTCTCTACTAGATTAAATAATGTTGTGATTGTTTCAAAATGAAGAAGAAATATGTGACTCTTCCCCTCCTTGAGAACTGACTTCAGTAACATTAAATTATGAAAACAGTACAGAAATATCTTGCAGATTATTTTGCTCAAAGCTCCCATATGTATTCCCTACATAGTCTAACCTCTTAGATTTATTCCATGTTGCCTGTATACTGAGATAAAAAAAGAACAGTCAAAAGCAGATATGATCAGTTCTATGCCTATGGAGAATATTAACATGTTTTCTATGTGTAAGATAAAAAACACATTTCTTTTCTTTGCCCTTTTAATTATAACAAAGTTTTCTATTTAGATGTCCACACAGCCATAGAGAAAAGCTTTTAAAAAAATTGGAAATATCAGACAAATGGGATCCACATAATGTTATAGTTAGAAGGTGGCAACATTCTTGGATCAGTGCATGGGACAAGTATAGAGGGGTATCAAACATTAATGGTTTATAAACCAAGTTATTGCTCAAAGAACTGAATGTGAAATAAAAATATTACTGTATTACCATGATCTAATCCCTCTTTCATCCTCGTTGCATCACACACACACCACACACACACACACACACACACAAATTTATACTTACTCTGGTACTCTGATCCATTAATTCTTTCCTCTCTCTTGCTCATTTAGCATGTTGCTTCCTCCTGTCTCCTTCCTTCAGGCTAGGAAAAATATTTTCCTCAATTCTACTTTCTTTTCAAGCTATAGTGCTATTTTATTCCTACTGTAACTCTTTTGTTATCCCCTTAACATTTGAAACTGTGGAAAATTTGTTCCTATCAGACAATCAAGTACACATAAAATACAGAGAATGGTAAACAAATTTCTTTCCTTTTTCCCTTCAGCAGGATCTCCAGCTCCTCCAAGGAGAATCAGGAGAAAGACCTCTGAGAAAAGCTTCCTTCTCATTTATCACACTTCTTCAATGCCCTCTACCCCAGGATCCTTTACCTTCTTTTCTTAAAATTCACCCCAAACTTTCAATCTATTCCATCTGGTTTTCTCTATATAGAAGTGAGTGTGTGTGTTTGTGGTGGTGAGTGGAGTTTCAAGTCCTCTGAGTATGAGGGTAGGGAATAAAGGTCCATAGTCATCTAGCAGTATTCAGTAACTCTTCTCAAACTGTTTCATTAAGATCATCAGAAAGATTTTTTGTCTTTTTAGTTTTCTTCTTTCTCATGCAGGAGGAATGTTGTTGGTTTTTATCTTACTTTACATATACTCTTTGAGTTATCATGCCTCTTCTGCTTTGTCTCTGTGTAGATGATATTCAAACTGGTACTGAGGAGATAATGTCTAATTTCGCTCTTGTAGGGCAAATGGAAATTTATTAGTCTGATGATGGGATCAAAATAAGTGTGGAAAAATGGTACTGCATACACAAAAATACAGAGAGCTCAATTAGGATGATAAGTTCAGGAGAACTGTGACAGTGCACATGAGTATGAACTGTGCACTGGTGTTGTGCCAATGGTGTTGTGCAATGCTATATCTTTGATGGAATATTAGGAATAAGGAGCCATGGAAGATGAGACCACAGCAATATAAAAGTCATTCATGATAATGAAGATTGAACTTTATTTATGTCAGTATATCCTAAAGTATGTTTTCAGAACAACAACAATTTTTGACAAAAAATTGATATTGATAGGTGAATTTAAAATAGTCCATAATCACATGAATCCAGACCAAGATACTGATCACATTTAAACAGGTTTCTCTACTAGAAGGGGCTCTTTATAGCCAATATACCCTGTGATTCTCTTAAGAATATAATATGTTGTATTTGTCACAGAACCCTTTGACATTTTCTAGAATATCTATTGGGAATTTGCTTAAACAATGGGGTCATAGAAGTATTTAACTTATATTTTTAAAGATGACTCAGATAACAGTACAGAAAATGGCTTGAAGATATAAATAGGATAAATATTGCCACATGTAGTCACATAAGAAAGGAAACAAGAGGATAAATGAAGCAAGATGAGTAATAAGTAGTTGATCTCACTATAATTGGTAAGCAAATGATGCTCCGGGCTAAGTAATGACATAGGCAATGATAATGGAGAGGAGTAAGAGATTTTTTTCAAAAGCTTTTTAGGATGTAGACTTAATCTCCTTGTTGGCTTTTTTTCCTTTTAGGGTGCATACTCAACAGGTTTTAGTAGACAGTAGATACAGGAAGGTTACAGAGGCAGAGACCCTCATTTCTGATATAGGAGCTGTTTGAAGGACTACAAAATGTTAAAGACATTCAATCCAGAATGTGGTAGTGGCAGTAGGGGTACGGAAGTTGCAAAGAAGGTGCCACATTTACAGCATAACAAACGTGAAAAGTCAGTGGAGGAAAATCTCTATAATTTTGCATGTAACTATGTAGCTTTTAAAAAGAACATTTTTCTTCCAAATCATGTGACTAAGTAAGGTGAATACTTATCTCATGTGATTTACTCTCTCAGGGATTACCTCTAATTTATTTCAATAATATTTATTCTTATATAAACTTGATTGATATACTTAATTGCCACTGAAGTTTAGGCGGATCTCAGATCTGGTACTACAATGAAACTCACCATTCCTCCCTGTGTTGGTCTCTTCAAATAATCCCATTTCTGTCAAACAAACCAACAAATAAATTATTCTCCAAAAAGAGAGTATGAAAACCATGGTTTTCTCTATTTCTCCCCACATACTCCAGTCCTACTATTTCACCTTTTTAATATCTCTCATATCCAGAAGACTCCAAAACAATCCTGAAAGACATAAAAGTAGAAGTAAATGAATGAAAAGACATACTGTTATTTGAAGGGAAGACCTAACAACATAAATATGTCAACACAGTAAAATATCATTAGAGTTTTATTTTCCTTAGAGCTAAATAAAGTTCAGCTGGAGAAACAAAACAAAACAAAAGTAACAGTAACCCTAAAATAAAATAAAAGATAACACTGAAAAAGAGAAGAATGAAAATAACCTATCCCTTAAGATACTGGCACATATTATAAAGCTTCTGCAGCTAAAACAGTATGGAAACTATACATGGAAAAACAAGTGACATAACACAAAAAAGAAAATATTTATAGTGACTTTAAAATACAATTTGACTGTATATCCTTAGTTGAATATATTCTGACATCCAAAAGAATAAAGCTTAAAAAAAACATACATTATGAGGATTTATATTATAGGGAGCAGTGCTGTATTGCTACTATAGGACTATTGTCTTTATAGTGAAGGAAAAGCAAATGAGGTTTTATACAATCATGGAAAACCAGGAGTGCTGGCATGAGAGAAATAGGAAACAAATATAAGATCGATAAGGCTAGGTAATAGTCATGTACACCTGAATTTGAATTAGAACTCACAATAAGGGGATCCCTGGGTGGCTCAGCAGTTTAGCACCTGCCTTTGGCCCAGGGCGCGGTCCTAGAGACCCGGGATCGGGTCCCACATCAGGCTCCCTGCATGGAGCCTGCTTCTCCCTCTGCCTGTGTCTCTGCCTCTCTCTCTCTCTCTCTCTCTCTCTCTCTCTCTCTCTCATGAATAAATAAATAAAATCTTAAAAGAAAGAACTCATAATAAGTATGAATAGTACAAACTCACAAATTCTATCCTTAAAAAATACCTTACTTATCCTTGTCCTCTGAAATATGTACAATGGCTGACTCTGTAAAATTGAGCACTCCTAACACCCATTTGTGGTCTTTAAATACCATTTCACAACACAAGTAATAAAGTCTTCTTAGAGGGATGCCTGTGTGGCTCAGCAGTTGAGCATCTGCCTTTGGCTGAGGGCGTGATCGCAGAGTCCCGGGATTGAGTTCCATGTCCAGCTCCTGGCATGGAGCCTGTTTTCCTCCCTCTGCCTGTTTCTGTCTCTTTGTCACTCATGAATAAATAAATAAAATCTTTATAAAAAAAAGTATTCTTACAGAATGGGAGATTCTGGGTAGGAAATTTAAAAGATGATCCTGGAACATCTTGTGATATAAAGGAGTTAGAAAGCTCTCAAAGCCCAACAGGGTTGTATCAAAAAGATGCAGAAGTCAATTTAAAGAGATTCCCAATCAGATAAAGATAGGATAATCTGAACATTAATAAGGATAAATGCAATAGATTGAAAAGCATCAAATATACTTCAACATGAGTTTATAATAATTCTTTTATAATAAAGAAAAAAACCCACTGGTAATAGTTCCTATAACACACACACACCAAGAAACAAGCAAATATCATGTGCCCCCTGATAGTACACAGCACAACCTATAAACAATTCTTGCCGTAAAAAAAAATGAAATCTGATCAAGCTTTTAAATTTAACTACCATTTTGTGGGCAATATAGAAGACAAAAGAACATTATTAATAGTACCATGAATATGAAAACAACAAATATTGTGTCATTTCAATAAATTTCAAGTCAAAAAAGAAATGGAAGATGAAATTAAAAGATTAAAAATATTTAAGAACCATCATTAAATAATTACAATAAATGGACCTCTTTGGATTTTCATTCAAATAAATGAATTAAAAAACTTATACAAAAATTAGAAAAACTTTACCACTGAGTACATATTTGAAGAAATTGTTATTTTTTTAGGTATGATCATAGAATTAGGGCTATGTTCACTAATGAGTCCTTATCTTTTAGAAATTCATATTCAAATATATATAAATTTGAGATATTGATGATTGTTTTAAAATAATCTAGAAGTAAAGAGACAGGTAAGAATAGGGGTAAAATAAGACAGGTCTTGAATTAATCATTTTTGAAGCTGGGTGGTTCATTATATTATTCCATCTCTTTTTTATTTTCTAGTTTTTCATAATAAAAGGTAAGGAAAAAATCTCATATTATTTCCTCCTCCTTTCTCACATAAGGTTCTCTTTTCCCCCCTAAAATATTGCCATAGTAACTGGTCTTATCAACATGAATTTTCATCTCTAGGATGAAATCAGAACACGCTCATTAGATTCATCCTCTAAAAACTCTAAAAAACAACTTTCCACAAGTAGCTACTTTGCTCAAAATTTGTGATTCTCTACTTTCTTTGAAATAAGGGATCATAAGTCTATTCCAAATAAACCATCATTAGTTTGATACCAAAAACACCTTACAATCTATTTCCATCCAAATCTCTGAACACTTCCTTTACTTCTCTTTATAAACTTGATGTTTTAGTCAAAGCATTTGTCCACTTGTCTGCTTGTCCTTAAAACAGATGTGGGAACTCCACCTCCACCTTGTTGTCTGAGTAGTTGCCCTTCCTCTATATTTGTCTTAATTTGTTCCTTTCTTGAAGGCCTATTCAAGTCTCACCTCCTCCGTGTAGCTTTTCCTAAAGACTTTTCAACTATAGTCAAGTCTCTCTTATTTGAACTCCACAGCAATTATTTTCCTATAACTCATTTTATCACGTGCTACTCTATATGGCTAGTGTGATTTAATGCATATACTCTACCCTCTAGGATTTCAGAGAATGTGTCAGATTTCTCTGTACTCGAGCACACACTGTGGAGCCTTAGACAGAGTAATTGCTCAATAAATGTTCATGTTGTGGCTGTCATTGTTGTCATTATTACTGATTGTGGTGGTGGTAGGGATGATGAGCATAAAGGAAGTTCATATGACGATAATTTGCCAGGATCCCAAAATGTCTTCGCTGAGATGACCTTGGACCAGAGATTAATGGCTGAGTTGGGGAGTATTAAGTCATAATACCAAATATCCAACTTCTGTATGGTCCTAGAAATCTATTCCATATGTCCCAATAACTTAATGCTGTCAATTAAGATGGTTTAAACATACACACAAACAAAAACTAAACCCTATTTCCAGAATTTGTCACTGACTTTTTACTCCTTGAAGCATTATAAATGTCTTGATATGGGATTAGAAGTTTACAATATGGCCTAAAATCCAGAATCAAAGTTCACTCCCATTATTTCCCTATACGTACTCTGCTTCAGCTAAAATAGTCTAATTTTAAATATCTTTGGAACCATTTCTCTTCTCCATATTTCCATTAAACTTCATTACTTCAGAGCTTTATGATTTCTTGGATTGTTTCAATTCCTTTTCTAATCCACCACCTGGCTTCCAGTCATGTTCCCTTCCAGTTCATTCTCCACCCACCCTCCACTGATGCCCAAGAAGGATTTATCTTGCTCAAAATTCTTCTATGACTATATTAGCTATAAAGGCTAAATGCCTTAACATAGTATACGAGACCCTTTATGATACTTACTTTCATCACTTCAAATGTCTGCTATATGCTAGGAGCTGACTACAGAGTGGCAAATACTCTATAGTCCCTCCCCATGAGTTTATTGTCTAGTGAGAGAAAAGGGGCAGAAATCAACACAGAGAAATATGTGATGAAGACCAAGGAGAGCTATGATAGAAATGCGTAAACAATGCTATAAGAAAGAAATTTAGGGAGATCTCATTTAGATTGATCAGAAAAGATCTTCCTGCTGAAGTAATATTTAAGCTGTTTCCTTCATGTGGAAAAAAAGCCACTAAGAGTTTGAGAAATCTCTGAGGCTAGAAAGAGCAGTGAAGTTACAATATATACCATCTGTTTATGTTTACTACCTACTTGATGCAATATTACTTTATAGAAAAATCATAGTAGGTAAGGTTTCCATATAAATTATGGTAACCCTTTGTATTATACACTGTAAATATTTTTCTATTCTTCCATGGGTCTTTTATCTTTCTAAATATTTTTTCCATCAGAAATTTAAAATTTAAGCAGTCTTCCATAGGTCTATGGCTTTGTGTTTCCTGATTTCCTTTAATACAAAATTGTCATAAATATTCACATGTATTACCTTTTCTACTTTTATAGTTATCCTTTTAAAATGTAACACCTTAACTCATCTGATTTTATTTTTCAAAGATATGAGAGGGGAACTCCCTGTTGTTTTCTAAGTGGTTAGCCATTTATTGAATAATAATGACTAGCATTCACAGTGGTTTACTATGCACCAGAGATTTTGCCAAATGCTTTGCATTTATTATCTCTGTTAATTCTTACAACTCAACAAGGTAGTGTTATGCTCCCAACTTTCAGATAAAGAAGGTGAAGAACAGGTAAGCAATTTTTCAAGGTAATACAGCTGTTAAAAAGAAGAGCCAAAATTAGAACCAAGAGGTATGACCCAAGAATCTATTCCCTTCATAATCACTTTATACTGACTTCCAAAATCCGTGTCTTGCTCATATATTTGAAAGGTCTCCTTTTTTACATAACAAATTTCTGTTATATATGTAATTAAATATGCTTCTACTTGGGCTGTTTCTGGGTGATATATATATATATATATATATATATATATACACATGTAGCTTATATGTGTGGTAATTTTAAGGTGAAGAAAAGATTAGTGATTTGTTCTTTTTGTTCTATGTTTCCATGCTTCTACTAATTGATTCATTTGACCAAATTATTCTTTATTCTTGCAGGCCAAAATGTGTACACTACCTGTATGCTAAAAATTATCTTTCTTCAGCTTATCTGCTATTTCTCTCTCATATTTTCTCACCTTTTTCTATGCCCAAGTTGATTATAGAATTTGATCTAACAATATTAAACCTCATATAAAGTGGTCATGTTTTTTAATAAATTTGGTAGTAAGAACATTCATGTAATATAAGAGATAAATTTCTAATTGCTATCCACTATTCTGTTGTATTATAGTTCCATGATTTTGAAGACATCGAAAAATCAGAAAAACATTCCCTTAGTATTACACTCTGCTATTAAAACACAAGTATTATATATTATTTGCTGTCACAGTGTGTTACATATAAAGCTCAGCTGTAATTTGGAAGAACATAATATATGTTGATGCATCATGATCTCTTGAGATATTCTTTAAGAGGAGCTTCACTTCAATGTTTCTCCATAGGGCTATTGAATTTCCATTGACTCCATTTTTCCTTCCTTAGCAGAGCTGTTGTATTAATCAGAATTTCCACCTGCTCTATTATAGCCTCCTTCAAATGACTTCTCTCAACTTAATATACTTATATTAGATGAAGCTGTCAGTGAATTATTGGGACACTGCTCTGCTCTGTTCATTGCAAACTAACATAGAATTGGCCACTTAAGGAAGCTGCATTAACTCTTTCAGACCACCAGGGTGCCATTTAGGGCCCTCATGTAACATTTTCCTTAAACTAGGTCATCATGATGTCATTTAATCATTTTAGAGCACTGAAATAGATATTTATGAGATGGCCTCTCTCAGTCTGAAAGAATTAGTGTAGGTCTCTATAGCTTATGATCTACTCTAAAGCCAAATGACATGAACTTCGTATGCCAGTGATTTCCCAGTCCTGGATACAAGTTCTCAGAGAGAATATAAAACATTTAACAATGGAAAAGGAATCAGTTAAAAATCTACCACCTAGCTCAGCAAAAATTATTCACTGAAAAATTATTCTTGTTCTCTCTTCATTCTATTCGTGTTTCCGATGCACAACCCTAGCCTGGTTCAGGGCCTATTAGCTGGTTGTCTATTCTTACCAGATGATATTTA